>NC_059268.1:21259183-21319183 GCF_017591435.1 Portunus trituberculatus | reverse complement strand
CTCTCTCTCTCTCTCTCTCTCTCTACTATATAATGGTGCTTACATCAGAACTATTGCATATTAAAAGATACATTAAGGTATTTTATTCCTCCGGAAACAAACACGAGAGGTTTACACATTTAAAAATGCCTTTACTCCACCACAGTACGTGTATATACTGTGGCATAATAGCGGTCTGTTTGGTATTCAGTTATGCATCATATTCACATTTCGTAATTCCTGAGTCCATGAACATTATCCTACTTGTGTTTGTGTTTTCCTTTCATTGTGCCTTTGATGCGATATTGGTCACAGGAAATGTTGGCTGGAGGTCAGTGAGGTTCAGTGAAAGTTTGTTCCGTGGCTTTGCGAAGTGGGAGTCTGATAACTGGAGCCGCCTGGTAAGAGTGCGTTGGTTTGGGGTGTTTCGGTTCAGGTCTTGTTTATGTTCGTTCCCAAACCAGTCCGGGAGTCGCTGTGAGGTTTGCGTAGTGCTTATCTTTGGTTGTGCTGCAGTTTGAACGTTTGTTGTTGTATATGTAGTTGTTATTGGTGTTGTTGTCAAGAAGCGCTTGGTGTCTGTTTGTGCAGTTAAGGTACACCTGTGGCCTTTCAGTGACAGTTGAAGGCGAGCCACCTGTTGCCGCGTCGAGACAGACACAGTTCAGGGATTCAAGGCTCTAAGGCACAAGGTCACTATGCTGAGGCTTACCATTCAGGTGTGGCACTTCCTGCAGCAGCCACACCTGTGTTACACGACACCCACTCAAGTGAAAACAACCTTCACACACACACACACACACACACACACACACACACATATTGTAATGCCATACCAGGTTGTGGATCAGTGAGAAGTAATTGACCCACCGGGAGTAGCGAGTAGCGAGTGCGAATCAATAATAGCTATTGAGGAAATCTTTTAACGATTCTAAGGATTTCCAGGAAGAGATTGTTCCTGACCTTCGCTGGAAGAAGAGAACGGTGGTAGTGGTGGTGATGGCGGCGGCGGCGCCGGTGGTGGTGGTGGTGGTGGTGGTGGTGGTGATGATGAAGACGGTGATGAGTGTACAAAATTACAAAGCGATGCAGTTTAAGGAACACACAACACACATCTAAAATAGAAACCTTTAACAATGCAGATAAAGTATTGCAAATTTAGAAGAGTATACGAGCGGCGAGCTTTTATTCCACACACTGAAATAGGGTTGGGTGCACACTCTGCACATAAACACTTGACGCACCACGCACGTGTATAAACATGGGGAACGGAAAGCAATATATGATGATTAATCAAGTAATATTTGGGACAACAGTTAAATCCGATTAGTGAGGGGACGCTTTCAAAATACGGTGGTAATCTGAAGTGTCATAAATATGATATACGAATGAATTTAAATAATTGCATGCACAAGGGGGAGGAGGATCGCCTCGTCGTTAATCACGGGGAATATATATCGCTCTCCACATTTATTTTCATTACTCTCCCTCCTCCCCCTTTATGGCACTCCGGTGGAAGCGGCGTGATTAATTTTTACGCGAATGGCGATGATCTGACACCAAGCGGAGAGAGCACCAGATCTGCTTCCCTATACATCCTTATATCGCCATTACTACATACCTCCTCTTCTCTCTCTCTCTCTCTCTCTCTCTCTCTCTCTCTCTCTCTCTCTCTCTCTCTCTCTCTCTCTCTCTCTCTCTCTCTCTCGACCAGGTGCAAATGAGCATAGACGAGTATATGTATAAACATTACAGATCACATTTACTTTGTATCGTTATTTTGAAATCACAAGAAACCTTCTTTTCTTTGCCTCCATCCACTCATCTCAACATTATCCAAGAAAGCCTTCAAAGAATCAGTAGAGGACGAGAACTGAAGTGAATACGAGGCGGTGTTGAGTTTTAAGAGGCATTTAACCCCCTTCAATACTGGGCTACATTTTAACCTTAAGATTTTATTGACAATGAGAAGGGTCAATGGAGGTCAGAAGATTAATGGCTACAGTCCTCATTATTCTAATCCTCTACATTAGTTTCTGAAGCTGTATAAAATCACTAAGCAGAATGAATATGGAAACGCGTCCCAGTACTGAACGAATTAACACATCGCTAGTGTGTTTCATCCCACTCCCATTACACGCCGTCACTAGTTACTGAGCCTTCCCGTCTCCGAAAGCTGGTGGGTGACTATCACAGAGCTGAGCAGCCTCCATTCATGTCATATGAGGGACGCGAGGCAGACAGCTGTAATCTTACTCGGGCAATGCTGTGGCGAGAGAGACGGTAAGCAGTAATGTTGGTGGCAGTGATGTAGTGAAAGCAATAGTAGTAGTAGTAGTAGCAGAAGTTATAGTTGCTGGTATTATAGTAGTTCTAGTAAAAAGCGGCATATATCTCTCTCTCTCTCTCTCTCTCTCTCTCTCTCTCTCTCTCTCTCTCTCTCTCTCTCTCTCTCTCTCTCTCTCTCTCATGTGTGTTTATTATGATCTCCTTACTAATTATGACTAGTTATTATAATCCATCTCACTAATCTAGACTATTCATTATACTTTTTTCGCTCTAATCCTCTCTTCACTAATTCTTCGTTAATATCATTTATGATTTACGGCTTTGCTAATAATTCGTTATTTATCCTTCCATGTTGGTCTCTCCTCCATTAATCTTGATAGCACTTGTTCACATTTTCCTTTCCAATTATTCATTCTTGATCATGTTATGCGTTGCGTTGAGTTACCTGTTCTTTATTCCTCTATTTCATTCCTTGCCACTTTACGTTCGGTTCATCATTTGTCGCAAATTTTTTCGCACCAAGCCTCACAGTCACGTGCATCTGATTAAGTTTTATGCGGCTCTTCTTTCACTCTGAGTTTTATGTCGTATATTAAACCTGTATGAATAATGAGACCTCCTTACTAATCGCTGTGTGTGTGTGTGTGTGTGTGTGTGTGTGTGTGTGTGTGTGTGTGTGTGTGTGTGTGTGTGTGTGTGTGTGTGTGTGCGTGATGTTGCCTGTTCTTGCCTTGCGTTACATTGGCACGTAGAGACTTGCTTACCGCCACAGACCCATTTCGCATCACTACAATTGATATTCTTTAACAAACAAGCTCCCTGAACCAAATTACAGCCTCCACACAGAGAAAAGGTTGATAGTAAATCGTTATCATCAACTTGAGAGAGTTACGACACCCGCGGAAACGACAAAGGTGGGGGAAGTGATGGAGTAGCAAGCAGTGCGGCAGTTACTCACACATGCCTTGAGAAGTTGAGAGCCGCGGCAGTCACCGGCGACCTCGCTTCTCAGAACACAGCGATACTCAGCACATGATGAGCAGCTCTTGTCCAGTCAGCGATCCTCCTCTGTGCGAGTCAATATCTCATTGTCGTGTGCTGCAAACGCTGCATCGCTAATGATTATAAGCGAAACTATAAGGAATGGAAAAATACAGTATTATATTTGGTAATGAGAATGTTCGTATTAAGTGAAAGAGAATAGTAATGAAGTTCCAGCAAAAATCCGTATCGAGATGTTAATAGATAATGAGATTCTAACATTTTCATATAACAGCTATAACGAGGACACATCTAGCGTGACGCACAACAGCAGCAACAACAGCAACAGTAACAGCCAGCGAGTGTCAATCACGGAATCAGTGGTCGAGGAGTGCCAGTCATCGCTTGCCTCTAATTGTTCCCAGAAACGCTCCGAGAAGGGAACTAACCGAAGCTAAAGAGAAATTAAAGACGTAGTGTTCCATATTCCAGGAAAACAAATTATATATATTTGATAAGTGACGAACTATAATTTCTACCACGCAACTTCCACATAACGTCCACTACTTTTACTACATTGCAAACTGTCGAGGTAAGGGACCTAATACCAATCTTTCATCATTACCTGCGCCTCTCGAATAATTCAATGGGTCAGCAAAATGACAAGAGCTGGACCAAGAAACAATGAGCATTCAATAAATTTTACATCACCCAGTATGAAAGATACACCTTTACTCAATCAATACCACCCCTCCCACACACACACACACGACACGCCTCACACCTCGATGGATAAAGACTCAAAGCAAGCAAGATACACGCGATGATGTGATAAATAAAAAAAAATTGTTGCTCACGATACAATGAATGAGAAATAGACTCAAAACCTCATTTGCTGAATACCACACAGATAATAAAACACATCTGGGTCGCTGTGTGTGTGTGTGTGTGTGTGTGTGTGTGTGTGTGTGTGTGTGTGTGTGTGTGTGTGTGTGTGTGTGTGTGTGTGTGTTTGTGGGCAGTCTGAATATTTCTAAACCTCACAATACATGCACTGGATAACACAGACGCGCAGAGAAAGGAGGAAAAAAAATATAGGCCGTTATGTGGGAAACTATTTTTTCGTTCCTTTGGAGTATGGAATAGACTCTGGAAATTTACTAATGGTACAAAAGGATACCGCTGCTAATTAAATACCCAACTGATGTGAAATTCCCACGTTAATGCATACACTTACGCACAAAACACACATACAGATACACACACTGCCCATCAGCCGGCTCCCCTCTCAACCAGGACACTCTCTCTCTCTCTCTCTCTCTCTCTCTCTCTCTCACCCCGATCCTTCACACACACACACACACACACAAACACACACACACACACACACACACACACACACACACACACACACGTACCAATGTCTCGTTCAACAAAAACCCAATATTCTCCACTCCCACATTCTCGCACAAACACACAAACTCAAGACAACACAGGCACACACACACACCTTCCTATGCCGCCTCCACATCTTGCCTCCCCACACCCACAAGTCACTGGAACAAAGACACGTAAAAACACAAAACTATGTGCACCAATACTCAACACAGCACGAATTCCAAAGTCAATCGCTGCCAATCTAGTAGTGAGACTTTGCTCTTTGTCCCCTTCGGTACCACGACGCATTTTCCTATTCATTCTGATGACTATTTGGTGATTTTAAACAGCTTCGGAAACATATGATGGGGGGATTAAAATATTGAAGACTGTGGCCATTAATCTTGTGACCTACATACAGCCTTCCTAACGTAAACAAAATCGTCTAATCACACCCAAAACTCTTCGTAAAAATGCGTCCCAGTACTGAAGGAGTTAAATGGTAAGGAAATTGATACGTCTCAAGGAAAATATACTGTGCGAGGGTTGAAGAAATAAAGCTTTAAACGTTATGAAAATTGTGTCCCGTTAACAGATATGAATAACACTGCGTACCTAATGATATACTGACCAATCAATGAATAATGCTCGGACTCCCTCTGCACTATCAGGCTTCAGGCGAACATAGCTCAACGAGGCAAAGAGTTGGAGAAAATTTACTCGTTCATATATGCGTCAAGGCCGAACCGATACAGTTAAAAAAATAGTAATAATAATAATAAAAAGTCAAGATTAAAATGATATCGCAGTTCCGGTCATCAGGTGCACAGCGACGCCATGAAGTGCTTTCTGACACCTCGTTCAACATTCGCGGCAGCCTTCGTGCTTCCAACGCTCAGTGCACTCCACATGCTATTTTTCTGCATGTCCATGATAACTAATTACCTGCACTGCCTGGGGAGCGTACTGGTTACACACGGAACACGGAAGTTTCAGATATTCGATAAATAATAGATTATAAGACTAATGATGATGTGTTATATACGCTAATAACGGCAATTGATAATCGTGCTTGCTCTATTTGTGATGTCAGCCTCACAGACATTTCATACGCCAGTTTGAGCACAGATAACAAGAGGGTGTGGAGCGCAAAGTAGGCTACACTTCTGCACGGGCGGACACTTCAGCACCCAACACCGCCACACTCGAATTTCAATCCCTAAACAAATCCTCAAGAAACATATGCGTAAGGAACATTTTCTTGTACTTTCGTCTCTTGCAGTATCCACAGAAACTCGTGTTGCTCGCTCCACCGGCCCGTGACCGCCACATCTCAAGCCTTTCTCCAATAACGTTCACTGCAGCACCGCGATGCAGGACAGTGGACGCTGCCTCGGAAGCAAACAGGACGGACATGGATGGATATGAAGTTTTCCATCAAGACGCGACGCTACACAAATTGAGTTTAGTCTTGGAAGATCAATACACTCTCTCATCTCAATACAGTGTTCACCCTGCTCTGTGCCAGCTCCAGGAACATAAGGGTGAGCTGCTGCATCTCCTCCACATACTTTAGTAGTCTATGCATAGCCAAGTGAGGGAACGATATAGTCTGGTGTATATCATGTCTCATATCCTCCTTCGCCTGACTCTCGCTATCACATCAAAGATTAAACCGATTCTCGTCACCGTTTCAGGAGGGCGCTAGCTCACTCTTCTGATCGCGCAGTCACACCGATTCGCCACCACTCTTGCTCCATCAGCCGCCTTCTCACCCCAGCAAAGGGCTCCTCTCCTTAGTTAGCATGGCCGCACCTCACCAATCATCCTTCCTGCCCAGTGCTTGCCCTGCCTCCGCCTTGCAGCCACCGCTGCCCTACACCCAGGTTACCAGTTTGGGAAATATGCAGAATCGTGTTTCAAAACGTGAATAATAAAGCTACGTAGATATACACCAATGCATATATTTGTGTATTTCAGAGGATACTACTGCAACATTTCTCATGCTATACGAGGAAAAAAAATATATATTTGTGTGTATAAATAAACAATAGCGACAAAAAGATGCACTGTTTTTTTTTCTCTCTCTCTTTTTCGTTATTCTTTGTGTGTAGGGAAAAAAATGAATGAATGAAATGAAATAAAATCCTGATGAAAACACGGCTCAATATTGGTGATGGAAATGCAGACCAAAATGTAAAAATGAAGCTTATGCGAGATAGATAGAGAGCATGACGTGACAAACGCACCTCACTCATCGGAAAGCCAGAATGAAACACGTATATACACTTAACATTTCGTAATATCTGTTGACTTGCTGCCATAACCACCATTAATACTCTACAATCTCTCTCTCTCTCTCTCTCTCTCTCTCTCTCTCTCTCTCTCTCTCTCTCTCTCTCTCTCTCTCTCTCTCGTCATCACTCAACAAATTCCTCCACACTCATCAAAGAGTAAAATGCCAGACACGGATAATTGCTTATCAGAGAGAGAGAGAGAGAGAGAGAGAGAGAGAGAGAGAGAGAGAGAGAGAGAGAGAGAGAGAGAGAGAGAGAGAGAGAGCGCTACATACTTTCCAGCAACGCTCCTATGAAGGGGCACATCTGACACCCACAGTCACAAAGGCAAGGAAGGAGCCACTCACTCTCTGACCTTGTGTGACTGTACGAGTAATCATCTTAAGTGTTTTCCCATACGTTGTCTCTTTCCCTTACTTTAATCAGGATCCAATATGTGTTTTTTATGTCGTGCATCCAGTGGTCTGACAGAATACTGTTTTGATTGGTTGTTATTTTTTGAACGCACTGTTAATTAATGTAACTCACATGAGAGAGAGCTCCCCGCCAGAACAATAAATTAAACAAGCTTTTTTTCATGGGTGTTTTTGCTCACGTTGCCAGATTAAAAAACACAGCTCTCACTACGGTAGGTTTCACTCTCGTACACTTTTCCTTGGTTGAATATTGTTCCCATACTTCATGACGACTCCGATGTTAATGATAATGGTAATAGCTTAACCTCTTCAGCACCACGACACGTTTCCATATCTATCCTGCTTACTATTTGGTGATTTTATACAGCTTCAGAATTTTATGTAGGGGATTAAAATAGTGAAGACTTGAGCCATTAATCTTTTAACTTCCATAGAGCCTTCCTTATGTAAATAAAATCGTCCAATCATACACAAAACTGAAGATAAAAAATGTGTTCCAGTACTGAAGAGGTTGAAAAAAATACCTACAAGACAAACAACAATGTCAACAACAACAAGGACAACAACCTCACCGCTATCAATACCAACAGTTACTCAGCTGATTGGCAATGATATAATGGCTTGAGACTGTCACTACACCAGTCAAAGATATAGTCACAGAAAATCGTGAGATCGCTATATATTTCTACGGGTACTCCTCAAAAGTCTCCGGAGCACAATAATTAAAGCCTTTCTTTCCTTTCAGTGACATTTCTCTTCCCGCGGGTATTCGTGGCACTTTCATTTCCTGCTGTATCTAACTTGTGGATAGATCTATTTTTCTCCCTTATGGAAGGAGCTGACAGTTCTGCTGGAGAATAATTACTTCATTTGTGTGGGTGGGTAGGTAGTGGGTGGGGTGGGTCTGTGAAATAAGTGGATGTGTGGTGGATGAATCTCTCTCTCTCTCTCTCTCTCTCTCTCTCTCTCCCGAAATCCCTGTGGCTATTGTCTGCAAGCGCACCTTTTCATTCTCTTACTGTTTTCTTCCCACCTCGTCTGACCTCAATGTACAGAGAGAGAGAGAGAGAGAGAGAGAGAGAGAGAGAGAGAGAGAGAGAGAGAGAGAGAGAGAGAGAGAGAGAGAGAGAGAGAGAGAGAGAGAGAGAGAGAGAGAGAGAGAGAGAGAGAGAGAGAGAGAGAGAGAGAGAGAGAGAGAGAGAGAGAGAGAGAGAGAGAGAGAATACAGATTTAACAGGATTATAGCGACCTTCAAGGATGCACACACAGATCATTGGAACAACAAGATATTGCACCGGACAGGCGATTATTTCCTCTGTGCTCTTAAGCGAGATTATCATCAATACAATAGCGGAGGAGAGGGGAACAGGAAGGGCAAGGGAAAATAAGGAAGGAGCAAAGTCATTGCATTGTCGCTGCTTAAATTTGAGGGATGGAAGAGAGAGAGAGAGAGAGAGAGAGAGAGAGAGAGAGAGAGAGAGAGAGAGAGAGAGAGAGAGAGAGAGAGAGAGAGAGAGAGAGAGAGAGAGAGAGAGAGAGAGAGAGAGAGAGAGAGAGAGAGAGAGAGAGAGAGAGAGAGAGAGAGAGAGATTACTAGATGAAAAAGAAAAATTCCATGAAGTTTAGAGTCAATAAGTTAAACGTAACACAAATAAGTCTTTGAAGGCAAGGCTGCTGCAAACACGTCAGTGACACGTCAGCCTGTCGTCCACCACGCCCTCACTGAGGCTAACGAGCCACTCAGGAGCTGCTGCAGCAGACGGACGGGCGCCGCTGTGTTATATACCTGGGATTAGGGCGACTGTAATCGCGTGGAGCGAGGCGAGGCGAGGCGAGAACACGGCGCTAATACTCCGCCTTCCCGCTCGCCGCCCTTCCTTCCCGTGTGCATGATTGACTGGCTGACTGACGGAATGAATGAATGAGTTCAAGGGTATACCAAGACGTGCATGGCTACAGGAACCAGCTCACTACATAAGTCAGGAGGTCAATAACTTGATAATGGGCCATAGTGGAAAAGGGGGACGCACCACCGCCTCTTCCCCGCCCGTCCTTCCCTGCCCCTTCCTGGACACACTGACTCACACACAACACACGGCCAGAGTTGTGAGGTATGATTCAAAGCCTTGCCATGCCGCTGTGCTGTTAGAGTTAGGCTGAGTTATGGTGGCACGGCCGCCGCGCCACACTGGTGAAAAAAAAATGAGAGAGAGAGAGAGAGAGAGAGAGAGAGAGAGAGAGAGAGAGAGAGAGAGAGAGAGAGAGAGAGAGAGAGAATAATACTTAGTTCGACCATTTGCCTAAAAGATTTACCTAAGACTACCTGTGAGAACCTTGCCTTCCCTGCCACCACTAAACAGGACACAAACTGTACATATCTGTGTCTCTCTTGGCGCCACAACGCACCATTCAAGACATTGTGCACCTCGTGACTATGATCCGTTCGACCATCAAAGTGTCAAGCAAGCGTCTCTCCCTCCCCTCTCAGGCAACGTGATGGAAGTTCTATCCCGCCGTTCCTTCCCCCGAGGCCGCCCTGCGTGATGGATGGTGATGGCTTGGCGTGACTGAATTTGACTGGCGGCCTCCGTATGAAAGAGAGACGGGGTGTGTCCGTCACGTTAATGCGACCACGCTGTGTGCTGCCACCAGAGCAAATGGCCATAGTCTTGTTTATCTTCAGAGTTTCTTATCGATAGTAACACACACACACACACACACACACACACACACACACACACACACACACACACACACACACACACACACACACACACACGTCCTCCTTCGCCCATTACATCCAAACATCTCACAATATTGTCACTACAAATCCTACTTCCTCAAACTTGTACTTAATGCTATGGCCGCAAACAACAATTCATTCTTTCTCTCGCAGCCACTCAATTCGGGAGGCAAAGTCAAGTCGGTGTTGGGAAAAGGTAACAGCTGCGTGGGACAAGCCGGATACTGAGAGGAGGGGAGCATGGACGCCACTCTCCCGGTAGCGATGCAGGGAGAGAGTAGGAGAGCTTGGGAAGGGTTGTGGAGCGGGGAGAGGATGTGGTAGAAGGGAAAGAGTGCGTTGAGTAAGGTGGGATGAAAGAGAAGTGTTATTAGAGGAAACATGGATGGATACGAAGAGGGGGAGGGAGGAAGGAGGAAGGAAGGCCTAAGGAGGGAAGAGAGGCTGAAAATTCAAACAAAAACAGAATATTTATGTGCTGATAAAGATGAAAGAGGAAAAATGGACGTATTGTAGAGATAAAAGATGACAGAGAGAGAGAGAGAGAGAGAGAGAGAGAGAGAGAGAGAGAGAGAGAGAGAGAGGAATTCTACCACCCTTTTACAGTAATATCTTCATATATTGTTGAATTTCTGTCCTGTCACTTCACTTTCATATTCAATCTCACTTCTCCACATGTAAGAATTTTACCTGCAGTGTATTACGCCTAGGAGTTTTAATATCTAACAATAGCAACAACAACATCAATAACAACAACAACAACAACGAATATAACACTCGAACTCACAACGCAAGTCTGTAATTTTTTCTATTTCAATGCATGTTATTTCTGTTGCTTTCCAGTGTTTTTTTTTCTTCTTCTACCTCTTTTTTCATATTCGGTGGTGTGCTTCACTTCATTAGCCACCAACGATCCCCACACAGCCACCCTCACCTGGTCTTGCTGCTCAATATTGGTCACATGTTCAGCTGCAGATCCCTCCGTCCGTGCATCTCAGCTAATGGTTTAGTCTATTTTTTTTTCCTTCTCCTCCTCCTCCTCCTCCTCCTCCTCCTTCTTCTCTTTTTCACATTCTTTTTCCTCTTCTTCTTTTTCTTTTCTTCTTCTTCTCCTTTTTCTTTTTCTTTTCTTCTTTTTCCTCTTCTACTACTGCGTCTTTTTCTTCTTTTCCAGCAACTTTCCACGTTGAATAATGTCAAATAGCAAGGCGATTTACTGAATTATTTTTCCTTTCTTTTTTTCATTTTTCTTTTATCAAACAAGACTTAGGTTTTGTTGCGTGCTCTCACTTTGTTTTGCTTCTTTTTCCTGGAATAGTCTAGCTTCTCTCTCTCTCTCTCTCTCTCTCTCTCTCTCTCTCTCTCTCTCTCTCTCTCTCTCTCTCTTTCTGATTTCTTCTAAATGGTTCAGAAATCATCAGTCATTCATCTCTTGCCTCACCTTCCCAGGACTTCCATTTTTTCCACAGCAGAGTAATTACTGTCTTACGTTAAAAAATGAGTCGCCTTTGTCTTTATTCCTTAATTTTTCATAGACTGGCAATTTTTCCCTGTCTCTTTTTCTATTCAGTTCTATCCCGAGTCAATAGATGTTACCTTTCCTTTCATTCTTTATAGAGCGGCGTTTTTCTTGGTCTTTTTTCTTTAGCTCCCATTCTAAGTACCGACAGCTCGTACTTCTCGTCCTACCTTCTTCATACTGTCTTATTCCTAGTGTGTAGTATTGGATCTGCCCCTCGAGTTAACTTTTTCCATCTGTTTCTATTCATTACGTCTTTTTCTTGCAGTTCAACTTTATTGATGTCACGCTTCACCACGTTTTTGTTCTATCTTGTTCTCTGTCTACCCACACTCCTCTCCGTAACTGGTATCAGCATTGCCTTCCTCACTGATTCTTTCTTTTCTCTCCTCTTCACATGTCAAAAATATCTCAACCTTTCCTCTCTTGCCTTCTCTTTTATGTTACACTTTCCACACATTCTTGTATCTTCAGTTTCTTCTCGTCCTACTTTTTCCTAACCCTGTCCCTGTCCGTCAATATTTATCTCTCCCTTATATATTCATGTGTGAGGGGCCTTCTGTAACATCATAATGGCAGTGTCATAAGTCAAACCACCAGTCATTGTTTGTGAGATGTTGGCAAGTTTCTATAATGCACCTAACATTTTTTTCAGTCACTCCTCTACCCTTAACCTTCTCTCAACTCCCCTTCGTTCACCACCTCATTATTTACAGGCCCACAAGTTCCCCCTGCAGGTCCCGGTCGCCTCGTCGCTCCCGCCTCGTCAATACCTGTGTGGGGAGCCGCAACACACACGCCTCCACCCTCCGGCAACCACAGACCCGCCCCTCTAGCCGTCGCTCGCTACATAACATAACTTTTTTTTTCCTTTTCTCATTGATAATCTGATCACGTGTGCCAAATTTTCAGAGGTTTTGGCCAAAGTTCAATAGTTCTCTCTCTCTCTCTCTCTCTCTCTCTCTCTCGCTTACCATTCTTGCCCTCCTCCCTTCTCATCTCATCTACTCTCCAGTGCAGCTGTTCCCTTTGTTCCCCGTTCCCTGTTATCTAATGTGTTATACGGTACTGCTGCGTATCGTCTGCTCTTTTCTAAATCTCAACGTTATATATCTCCATTCATTCATGTCTGTCTCCTCAATCTTCCTTCTTGTTTTACATAAATGTTTCTTAATACTTTTTCATGTTCTTCCTGTTTCTCCTACATGTCTTCTTCATTTTTCCTCTTCCTCCTCTCTTGTTTTCAGCTTTTTTTCCTACTTCTGTTTCTATTCCTCAGTCTGCTATCCATTTTAACCTTTCATCTTCCTTTCCATGTAATTTAATTTCGCTCCTCTATCTTCTACTTCTCCTCCTCTTATTATTTTTCCTCCTCGTCCTCTGTCTTCTCCTCTTCCTCTCTTGTTCGTCTAGTCATAAGAGGAACTTTTCATGTAATCCTCTTTCTCCTCCTCTTCCTCTTCATCTTGTCCTTTTTACCATTCTCAGTTTCCCTTGTCTCGCTTGCACTGTTGTTACTCCTGTTTCTCATATTCGCTTTCCTTGTAATCTCTATTCCACCTTTTAAAGACGTTCCAGACTAGCATTACTTGCAGGCTCTCTCTTTCCATGTTAGTGACGCTTTAAACAAGACACCTCTCTCTTTCTCCCTCTCTCTCTCAAGTGATGATTGAGGAGGTTATGGCCCAAGAACGAATGCAGAAACTAGGGCAAACGAAAAGTGAACCTGAATGAGATCTGAATACTTGCCGCAGTAAGAAAGAGTGCAAGGGTGTGTAGCTCAACGGTAGAACGTTCGCTTTGCATGTGAAAGGTCCTGGATTCGATCTCCGGTATAAGGGGATGTAGCTCAAGTGGTAGAGCGCTCGCTTAGCATGTGAGAGGCACGGGGATCGATACCCTGCATCTCCACGGTTTTTGGATGCAACAGAGGTCAGTTTTAGAACAATCAGGACTTTCAGCACGCATCAAAAGGCTGCAAGTAAAATCGTAGTGGGTCAGTCTGTCCCCACATCCATAACACCACAGTGGCCCACTAATCACGACACGCTAATCTGACGCGGGACACAATCGACTCCGGGCAGCGCAGCGTGACGTAAATGAGGGGAATTCCGATGAAGCCTTGCACACTAATGGACACAGACACACTGACACACTGACACGGTGGGGGTTTTGTTGCGCTGGCCAGAATGGTTCACGGCTGCCAGACACACACAGCACTCCCTCATTCACCTCAGCGATGTGTCTTGTGGGTTGTCGGCTCCCTTAAACCCCTACAATACCACGACGCGTTTCTATATTAATTCTGCTTACTATTTGGCGATTTTCTACAGCTCCAGAAACTCATGTGGGAGATTAGAATAGTGAAGATTCTGGCAATTAATCTTCTGACCTCCAGTGACCCTTCCCAATGTCAATAAAATGGTCTAATCGTACACAAATCTCAAGGTAAAAATGTGCCCCAGTACTGAAGTTAATGGTCACTGGCAGGCGGGAAGTTCTGGCGGGAGACTCACTGTACTGGTATCGGGTCTTGGTGTTTTGTAAAGCGTCAGTTTGTCTTTCTGTAAGGTCGTTTTACTTGGCGACAATCTATTAACGGCTAAATGAATACACAGTGTAACCGCTTCTCTTGATAAACACATAAAGTAATTACAACACTAAATTCTTATTACTAGATCTTATTTAGCAGCAAATTCTCGTTTACAAGAATAAAATGCTTTTATTTGATACTGCAACAACAAACGTGATCACACACACACACACACACACACACACACACACACACACACACACACACACACATACACACACACACGCACACACACGCACACACACGCACGCACACACACATACACACACACACATCCCTAGCACGCTGTCATGAGCTATAGGTTCCCTGCCGCTGCCCTGCACATCACAGTCTGCACCATCACACCACTAAATAAGTTTGCTGATAAAAGCCACCGCCGCGAGAAAAATGCGAGCAAGTGAGGTCTTACTGCCCAGGGAAACAATATCCACTAAATTTGATCCTGGGAAAAAGTAGCCAAAAGCAAACTGACTTTCTAAAATTATTTGCACCTGTTCGCTTTTATATGCTGAGTTGTAGTGATTCTGTTGTTCTGTTTTACTTTGTCATGGAATCCTCGCTGGATGTACAAATAGAATGTATGAAATAAATCATTGCGTGGTAAACCAAATCATATAATGTTATTTTTCGCATTGAAGTAACACAGGTTTAAATGTGATGAGCACAAGTGACGCTAATTGCCTCCGCTACGCCCGACCAGCAGGCGTGGCACTGGTGGTGCGTGTGACCTTTGCCAGAATGTCACAATTAATAATGTAGCAAATTTAGCTGGCTTGGTGACCTGGTGATCTGGTGATCTGGACTTGATTGCAATGTCAAGAGATGGTAGAAAGTGGCGTCCATCCGGCTCGGGAGGATCTGTCACTGGTGTATCGGGAGGCGCAAGGGAGGAGTTATATGAAATATATTTTATATTGAATTAACATTCAATAAGACTTCAATAACAGAGAAAGACAGCAGCCATTCATCGCTGCAAATAAAAAAATATATAAAAAGGAATTTGCACGCATGAAATATTACACGCTCTATAAAGCAGCTTGACCGAGGCAGGTCTGACTCACACGCGAAACACATTCGTTCATTTCTGCTGAGCGGGATGAGACCAGATTTGCGAAGCCCCCCGAGGAGGATAACGACCCGCCAGCTGCCACGGTGATGCTCCTGTCTGGAGGGACCACGCCACCATTCCAGACTGTAGCCCTCGTAGAAGGAAGGTGCTCGTGTGTGTGTGTGTGTGTGTGTGTGTGTGTGTGTGTGTGTGTGTGTGTGTGTGTGTGATGGACTATTTTCCTCCTAGCGTGCAATATAAAGGGCGTGATTTATAATAAAGGCAGAACACGCCACTTCGCCCACCTGCCGCCTCTTGCGCTAATTAATTCCCGTGTAAACAATGTCGCTCACGCAGGTAGTGGGAGCCTGGCCGCCACTGACCACACACACACACACACACACACACACACACACACGGATGCTCATAACATTCGGCTTTCCCACTACATGTTGTCGTGGTTCACAGTGTCTTGTCTCAAATGAATCTGAAGCAACTGTGTAGAATAATATCACAGACGATATACATTTTTTTTATTCTCACAGAGAACAGAACTTGTCTTAAATTAAACTTTTACACAGTGACAAAAACTCATAGACTTTACTTTTCTTCTCTTTGTTGGTCTGTTTTCCTTTCCTCTGTCAATAAGCCACTCAGTAACCACCACGTGATTCATCCATGAGTGCACCACAAGACAAACACACACACACACACACACACACACACACACACACACACTGTAGCATTTACGAGTACGCTGAAAAAAATATAAAGCAGAAGAGGCTCGCCAGACTAAATGACCTTGGTGTGGCCTCGTACAGCGCTGCGTCCATTTGGCAAACTTCTGTTAGCAAGAGTTTTACATTTCTCAACTTGTTTTGTTGCATTTCTGTATGAAATTGTTTGTGGTTTTCGTTATTTCTTATCTGCCTATCCAGTACAAAACAGAACACTCGTGGTGAACAGTTCCCGAGGTGACACGCGTCCTCGCACGTCATCCATTATGCAACCCGCCAGCCAGCCAGCCAGCCAGTCCCGCTTCTCTGTTGGGAAGCGAGAGAGTGCTTGTACGCCCGCCAAATTATCTCCCTCCACCTTAAATGTAAAGGTAAAACACCATTTTTCATCCAAACATATATATATATATATATATATATATATATATATATATATATATATATATATATATATATATATATGTATATATATATATATATATATATATATATATATATATATATATATATATATATATATATATATATATATATATATATATATATTGAGGCAAACGAGGTTAAATGCTACAGCATTTAACCTCGTTTGTCTCAAGAAAATATTCTACCTGGCTACACACAAAAATATATATATATATATATATATATATATATATATATATATATATATATATATATATATATATATATATATATATATATATATATATATATATATATATATATATATATATATATATATATATATATATATATATATATATATATATATATATATATATATATATATATTTATTTTTTTTTTTTTTTTTTTTTTTTCAATTACGATATTTAGCAAACACAGAATTTTCCCTCACTAATGAAAAGTTCATATGCTGTACGTTCCCCCTCCCCAGGTGGATATATAAACACTGTACATACCTGAACGTTTTTTGAGTCAGATTAATAATGAGCAGTGCAACAGCAACGTGACGCGGCAAGCCGGCCACTGACGCTCCTCGTAATACTCGGGCGTCATTAATTTCTTAGGAGTACAATGAAAAATCCCGCAAAACTATATTCTTTTACCAGTCACTTCATTGTTAAGGTGACTTTCTCTGTATATCCTTCACCGTTTGTTCTCAAATTCATTAGTAAATTTGTGGAAAAGCACACTTCCCTCTCTCCATGCCTGAGAGCGCGCAAACTTTCCGCTCACTCTCTTCCCTATTACGTCATTATTCGCATGCATGAGCAACGTAATATGTTTATAACGAGAATATTACTTCCTTTACTGGCAAGCTTTGGTATCGTCTGCCTTCCTTTGTTCTTCAACTTCCTGGTGATTAAATTCTTTCGGGAGAAAAATGTCAGATAAATTTGTAACCGAGTCTCATTTTACGGTCATAGAGTCTATATTACCTTAGAGATGCGAAGCGGAAAACAGCGGCATGTAGTTTCTTCTTCACCCGTGAGCCAATTCCCATGCGTATAAGTGAACAAAGCATAAATTCAAACTGAAAGCACCGGTGACCGCATTCACACTGGGGAAGGTCACTTACTGGAACGGATGGCTGACAGAGAGGCAGATTCAAGACAGGAACAGACGAGTGAAGCTACAATGATGCTGCAGCTGGACTGACAGATCTGTGGAGTTCACTTTACCAGAGGAGTGTGAGGTACGAGCGTTCAAGACAAATTACAGGGACATGAAAGATTACAAGAAAATTACGGTGCGGTGAAAAGTGTAATCCTAAAACAAGTTAGGTTAAAGTATTAAAGATGAAGAGGAAGAGGAGGAGGAAAAGGAGATTGATGGGTTCTCAAGCACCAGAAACTAACGATGAAGAAAGCACGTAGTGAGAAAAGATTACACGAAGATGAAAAAGAAATGACTCTCTCTCTCTCTCTCTCTCTCTCTCTCTCTCTCTCTCTCTCTCTCTCTCTCTCTCTCTCTCTCTCTCTCTCTCTCCAATACCTTCGCCAAAGATAACAATGGTCGTCGCTACCTTCAGTCATAACTATGCAAAGCCTCTTCCGATCCTTTCCTTCTTACACTCTTCCAAGTCCATCTCTTAAAAGCTGCTTCGCTTCCATTACCTCCACGCACACGTGATCACACACACACCTTTAGAAAATGATAAAAAAATAAATAAAATACATATCTTTTGGACGTGAAGTGCGTTTTGTACAAAAATAAAAGAGAACGTTATTGCTCTTCCCTTTAAAAAGATAGTTCTATTTCAAACATTTCGTCGGGCATCATTTCCAGAAGGCTTAGCTATCGTAACATTCGCAGCCGTCACCATCGATAAGCATGTGTTGGCGCATACATGTTGGCCTCATGGCGCAGACAAATTCAGAGGAAATGAAATATGAAATAAAAATAATAATGATGATGATGCCAGCGTATGAAAGGAACAAGATCCTGTAGGAACAATGTTAAGTAGAAGTACCTTTGTGTGGAGTTCCATAAACACAGCGAGCTTTCAAAGTTTCTATCTGTGACTGAAGAGGAAACAGCGACAACAATGGAATGAGCAATTTGGATACATTTCAAAAGAGTAATGTTATGGAATGTAATGTCTATCCATCACACCACCTCAGCTTAACAATGACAGCTTCTCTTTAACACACGTCGTCGACTTTCCCACTGCCTCTGGCTCCCCAATACTGTGCGGCTTTCACGGAAAACTGCTGCGGTGGGGACGATGGGGACGGTGGCGAGGGTGGGCAACGCGGTGGCGTGTTGCACACACCACTGAAACATTCAGACTAACATACAAAAAGGGACATGACAGCCCTGCCTGTGTCGCAAACACCGCCATTCCCAGACTTACTTCACCCACGCGTGTAGGTGCAGAGAGAAGAGACCTGAGTATTGCATGACGCCACAACAACGGGGTTATGGCCTGCCAGGGTTGTGAAAGACCTCTGCCTCAACCACCGAGAAACAAAGAACCGTGACTCAGAATCGAACACCGAACCTTTGGGCCACAGAGGCAGCCTACCCTCAGTATATACAGGCACGCTTGGCTGGAGGCCCTTCACCGCTTCTTTTCTTTTTATAAACTTTTCATTCTGTATATTTTGTGCGTATGTTGTATATGTTTCTCTACCCTCGGGTGTATAAAGACCAGCATTCCCTCTCTTCTATTGATGTCCTCTATCCATTACTTATCTAGTATTAGTTTGAGGCATCACTATTTCATGGGCTGAAGAAACAGCGAACACTAACTATTTTCAATACAAACGGCTTACACAATTGCAAGTCTGGGCGAGGCGTCCGCACACGTTCACTGGCTTCTTGGGAACACCAGCCATCTCGTTAAGGCCGCGACAATCCAGCGCTAAGTTCTAAAAATTTCTCCCACGCATTATCAGGGAACTTTTATGTAAGAAAAAGTGTTGAAGAAGGTAAAGAGAGGAGCTGTAGAGGTAAAAGTTCATCTCTCTCTCTCTCTCTCTCTCTCTCTCTCTCTCTCTCTCTCTCTCTCTCTCTCTCTCTCTCTCTATCTATCTATCTATCTATCTATCTATCTATCTATCTATCTATTTATCTATCCATCTATCCTTTCACATACAACAAAAGGAAATAACGCTGCTCATTCAACCAGTAATTATTCCACACGCTGGTGAAACTCGACCAAATATTCAGCAACAATTTTATATTACTGGAAATGCGAGACCGATACACAGGCAGGTAGACAGAGAGAAAGATGGGGAGTGGAGCAAAAAAAATAAATAAATAAACCCGCGTTGTAGGATGAAAGCACAGGAAGGAGGGAGGAAGGAGTGAGGAAGGGTGGGAGGAAAGGACCAGGTAACCAGTGAATGGATCGTGGGAGGGAGCAAAAAAAAGATTAAAAAAACATAAAGATAAAAAAATAAAGGGAGCAGTTATCGGAGATGCAAGATAAGAGAGAGAGAGAGAGAGAGAGAGAGAGAGAGAGAGAGAGAGAGAGAGAGAGAGAGAGAGAGAGACAGAGAGAGAGAGAGAGAATGTCACGAAAGATGAAATTCAAATCTACCATGATCGCTTTTTCTCCTATGATGCACACGCTCCCCCGTTCCTGGTCTCCCTCCTTTTTTTAACCTTCACTGCGCCACGCTCCGACACAAGGCTGTTTGCGACACGTAGAATGAGGAAATAGGTGAAAAATGATCAATAAATATGAGTGTACTGAGGATGTGTAAGGTAAGCATGAATTTAATCCCTTCAGTACCATGACGCGTTTCCATATTCGTTCTGCTTACTATTTGGTGATTTTATACAGCTTCAGAAACTTATAAGTGAGATTAAAATGGTAAAGACTGTGGCCATTAATCTTCTGAACTCCATAAACCTTTCCTATGGTCAACAAAATGGTCTAATCGTACATAAACCTCAAGGTAAAAGTGTTTCCCAGTATTGAAAGGATTAATGTGATGAGGTGATGGGCAGGATTATTAAAGAACCACCTTAACCCATTCAGTACTGGAACACATTTTTATCTTGAGTTTTAGGTATAATTAGACGATTTCATTGACATTAGGAAGTGCTTAAGGTCAGAAGATTAATGGCCAGAACCTTCACTATTTTAATCCCCACGTAAGTTTGTGAAAATCATCATATAGTAACCAGAATGAATAAGAAACATATCTTAGAGTAAATTAAAAGGTGTCTAACGTAACTTAACCTAACCTAACCTATCCTGACCTAACCTGACTTACTTAACCCGCATGAACATTCCTAGGACAACAAAACACACGAGAAAAAATATTCAACCACTAAATTATCCAACAAAAACTAATGATGACAACGAAAGTACCATGAATATTTACCTGTGAACAAAACATGGCCAACTCAACACTTCTCACTTCCCCTCCCCACACCCCCACACCCCAAACCCCACACCCACACACACACACACACACACACACACACACACACAGGATACGGTAGTAATTGCTTGCCTTGTTAGTGTCACTTTTTAGTTTCCCTTCACTTCATTGTTGGGCAGAATTTTTTTGGCAGTTCATTTTTTTCTCCAAACTTTGATTTTTATTTACAATCAAGTACACTGCACACAAGTACGCCAGAGAGAGAGAGAGAGAGAGAGAGAGAGAGAGAGAGAGAGAGAGAGAGAGAGAGAGAGAGAGAGAGAGAGAGAGAGAGAGAGAGAGAGAGAGAGAGAGAGAGAGAGAGAGAGAGAGATTCATTATAATCTTTTTTCGGAATCTCTCTTAAATTCTTACTTCCTCGTGCATTTTGCTTGACCCATGATTGTATATATTCAAAACCCGTGGACCTTCAAATCACCTGTGTGTGTATGTGTGTGTGTGTGTGTGTGTGTGTGTGTGTGTGTGTGTGTGTTGTGTTGGTCCTTAAAACGTCATTGACAAACGAACGCACCAGTACACACAGTCAGCCATGAAGCCTCATCACTTCCCTACGTTGCATTTATTACAGAGTACAAGTGAACCCGAATATTTGTGCAAACGAATGTATGATATATATATATATATATATATATATATATATATATATATATATATATATATATATATATATATATATATATATATATATATATATATATATATATATATATATATATATATATATATATATATATATATAGAGAGAGAGAGAGAGAGAGAGAGAGAGAGAGAGAGAGAGAGAGAGAGAGAGAGAGAGAGAGAGAGAGAGAGAGAGAGAGAGAGAGAGAGAGAGAGAGAGAGAGAGAGAGAGAGAGAGAGAGGGATAATGAAGGGATGTGAAAGAGATATTGGAGGAAAATATATAAAAAAAAGAGTGGAGCGGTCCTGATGTGGTAGTAGAGGGAAGCTGCCTGACGTGATGGGGGCGGGGGCGTGTGGAGTGGAGGGGGAGAAGTGGAACCGCTCGGTGAGTACCTTGTTATTTTGGTTAACAGGACAGCCCGTCCAAATTAATGGCGGTGACAATAACATCACGCCCCCCACCCTGCGCCAAGGCCTTGCAAGCTGCCTGACTCGAGGAGACGGTTTGTATCACCCACAGTTTGCGCAGAGTTCACCTTAACCACTTCAATACTGGGACACATTATTATATTTTAAGATTTGTGTACGATTAGACCATTTTATTGACATTAGGAAAGGTTTATGGATGTCAGAAGATCAATGGCTACTGTCTTCACTATTCTAATCCCCCACATAAGTTTTTAAAGCTATATGAAGTCACCAAAGAGTAAGTAGGATGAATATGAACACGCGTCATGGCACTCAAGCGGTTAACCCGTTTAGTACCATGACACATATTCATATTCATTCTGGTTACTATTTGGTGATTTTATACAGCTTCAGAAACTCATGTGGGGGGATTAAAACAGTGAAGTCTGTGACCATTAACCTTCTAACTTCCATAGTCTCTTCCTAATGTCAATAAAACAGTCTAACTATACACAAATCTCAAGGTAAAAATGTGTCCCAGTACTCAAGAAGTTAACATGCACTACTACGCCTCACTGACAACTTGAGTACGGGAATGAGGAGAACAGACATCTTTGTTGGGTCCTCAGGGATCAAGTGTGTCTTGACTCAAGGTGTGGAGGCTCTGGGGTCTCTCCACCAAATGCCTGAGCCGGGGACACGTGTCCTAGATCAGATATCTGATTCTTCGGGAACAAGGGTCTCTACAATGGCAGTACTCGGACGAGGTGCCCACCACGACTCATACAAAGACTTCTCCTATTCAGCGTCTCTCTATCAACCTTTCTCTCAATTTTCAGTGTTTTCGACCATTTACAAGACTGAAATACGTAGATTGTAATAGTAGTAGGAATAATTGAAAAATAGAAGACGAGGAAGAGTGAAAAGAGACGAGAAATAGTGGAAGTGAAGCACAGAAAAGTTTGAGAAGTGTCTTTATGTAACACTCTCAGTGGCGAGACGTCAGCGCATACAGGTGAGAAAGAATAACGATGAAAATTCAATGCAAGAACAAAAATAAGAACAGCAGCAGCAACAGCAACAAAAACAATAGCAGCAATAAAAATGGTATGATAATAATACTGATAATAACAAGTAGCCATTACAAGAAAAAAACACCCAATTTTCATCTACGCCCTTACTTGTCTCCCCTCCGTTGGGAAAAACTAGGAAGCAGTAACACAACGTAATTGGCGCCAAAATTCGTAACTATATTCGTACCGTGAGTATCATTACACCAATATAACACTCCTTTCCTCATGCTATCGTTGTTGTTGTTGTTGTGTGTGCTTCATACCAACAACTTAAACCACCAGGAGGCAAAACGTTTTTCTATAATGAGTGTGTTCACATTTTTCTTCCCCCCACGAAGAAAAATGAGCTGTCTTATATGGGTGTCCACACGTTGCTGCCATATTCAGAAACACTTCCCCCTCCCACTGCGACTATTTTCAAAGACTACAGAGACAATTAGCTGAGTTCTAAGAAGTATTTTTCTTCCTATTAATGTAGTAAACTTGTTAACATGTCGCTAGAATTACAGAAACATCCTTAAAATTCCGTGTCACTTCAAACAAAACCCTTTGATTATAGTGAAGATGCGGCGCGGAAGTGTTTGAAAACAGGCCTTTGTTGGGCGGGTTCCTCCGGGCACCAACATTGCTTACTTGAATATTGGTGAAAGTGTGAAAGTGTTGCAAATAAAACCAACTGAAATGTAATACTGGTACTAATTTTTTATTGTTTTTTCGTGTCTCCCTGCGCGTGTATCAGCAAGGCTGTGACATTTTTCAGGACTGCTTTGAAAATAAAAACGATACTTTTGCAGAAATTTTACGTAGATTTTTAGTGCAATATTTCCTGCCTCGTTGATTTGGCTAAGTGGTGAGAGAGCTCGGACAGGTTATCTCTGAAGTGGAGTTTGTGCCAGTTCTTCCTCAGAATTGAAATTGTTTGACATTAACCTCTTTGAGCACGATGACGCGTTTCTATATTCATTCTTGTTACTATTTGGTGATTTTATACAGCTTTAGAAACCTATGTGGCGGATTGAAATAGTGAAGACTGTGGCCACTAATCTTCTGGACTCCATAGAACCTTCCTAATGTAAATAAAATCGTCTAATCACACCCAAACTCATGATAAAATTACGTCCCAGTAATGAAGAGGTTTACTTCTACATATTTCGCTTTTATTGCACAATTTTCTATAGAATTTCAACTTTTGCATGTAGGATTATTAAAATATTTTTAATGTCGCTTATGTTCTGCAAATTTTGAGACAGGTAAAGTCAAGTATATTGACGTAAGTTTTGCTTCCTGTTCGCGATATCAGATTTAACTTTTTCTCTTACAATTTTCCAAGTTAGAATAAAGAATGCCATGATAATCTCCCTCGTCCACTGTGTTCATTCTGGCGTCCCTGACTTGCTAATCTCATTTTCTGTTACCTGCCTTTCTTTTCACGTCCTTTGAGCAACATTACAAGTCTACTGAACAGCCGTGTATCTTTCCTACGAACTCCTAATGCCGCGTATGTTACTGTCTGGTAAAAGTTTGCATTTCTATTGTCTTTTACCTACTTTCGACTCTCCTGATCCCTTACTAACACACACACACACACACACACACACACACACACACTTCAAGGGAGATGCGTGGAGGACATGCCTGTACACAACAAAGGTGCACACACACGCACACACAGGGACACAGACAAGCGCTTGGATGAGTGCAGCCCTCGTTGTGATGTGCAATATCTGAAGACTAGCGGCCCTTTAATCCTCACCCAGGCTTCGAGGAATGACAAAACATGACACAGAGATATGAAGACAAACCTTGAAGTCAAAATCCTCTGCGCAAATGAAACGTAACCAATCACGGTGAAGTAGAAGTGGCGGTGCACCAATCCCACCCTCTCTCCCTCCCTCCCTTGTGTCTTATCTCTCGCCCTCCATTCTCTTATTTCTCTCCCACCTCGTCCACTACGGCGTTGGCTTTCAATCTCTCTAATGCAAGTCAGCTAATGAGGCTGAAGTGTGTGTGTGTGTGTGTGTGTGTGTGTGTGTGTGTGTGTGTGTGTGTGTGTGTGTGTCGGGTCCAGCACTCCTCTGTCCTTCACTCACACCGTTGCCTCTCACCATCCCGTCCTCTGTCCTATGTCTGCTAATGCAACACTGTAAGTCCCTTCTCGCACTGACGCTTCTATCCTCTCCCTTTATCTTAGCTCATTGTTATTCGACCATGATGTGTTTAGCATTCACACTGAATTGTATCCTCTTCCCTAACACCATCTTCCTTGCTCATCCTTTTCGTATTATTCTAACTGATATTGCAGTGTATAAAACGAGCAAAAGTAAAGATGAAGGAACGCAGGAAGACAGAGTAAGGAAGTCTGTTTCGCAGTTTGGACCAAAGGGAATAAAGGAGAGAAAACGGTGGCCAACTTCTGTGTGGCTGGTGGAGATAGAAGGAAATGTGAGAATGAGTGACCCTGTACTGTAAATATTTGCATCAATAAAAAATAAGAGAGAGAGAGAGAGAGAGAGAGAGAGAGAGAGAGAGAGAGAGAGAGAGAGAGAGAGAGAGAGAGAGATTTATGCGTTTTGAAGGGAAACCAGAGAGAGAGAGAGAGAGAGAGAGAGAGAGAGAGAGAGAGAGAGAGAGAGAGAGAGAGAGAGAGAGAGAGAGAGAGAGAGAGACACGTAAGTCATTATAAAACTTTTTCCCCTCGTCACATAAATTCACCATTTCCTTTCCAGTGAAGAGCCTTTCAATTGAAACATATCTCAACTTCCATGGCATTTTTTTTTCTCCTCGTGTCCCTAAAGGCTCGCTGGTTCGCTGGCTGCCTCGCATCTCTTGACACTTCAATTCGTGACTCAGTGAAGCCGCTTGTCTTTCAGCTCCCCTCTCTCTCTCTCTCTCTCTCTCTCTCTCTCAGGACTTATTAGTGTACACGTAACCTTCTTTACCAATAAGCCCCGCGATTCAAAACAGGAAGATTAGATTTGCATTAACTCCCCCTGTGTGAGAGGAGGGAGGAAGGGAGAGAGGGGGAAGGTGCAATGAGCTAAACATAGTCAACAGGTAGAAGAAAGGCAAGAAAGAATGAGTGATTAAATAAATGAATAACATCGCAGCTGTGCAGTGTAAACAAAGCGGTGCACGAAGCAGGGCCTGGCGTGCAGAGGCGGCGTGTATATTCTGACATCGGTTTTGCCTTTGTGTTTGTGTCTCATTAGGTGGTTAATGGCCTACTAAGCGTTTCAGAGAGTTTGAGGGCACGTTTTTCTAGAATAACTTTGTAAGGAACACGCATATCATTATGAAATTTTGCCACAGTGTACTTGACACCCTCCCCGAATATCCCAATGTGTCAAGAATCGTCAACAGTATATAATAATGGCACTTCTCCCTATAAAAACAGGAGAAAGTCACTTATCCCTCACGAAGAAACGGACAAGTGGTGAGAAATGGTGACGTAGTACTATCTGTGACGTAGTAACAAGCTCCACCCACATAGTCCCTCCCCCTGCTCCTACCCTCCCTCTCTTCCATCCCCTCCCCATATTTCGCTCCCTTCCTCCCCTCCCCTCCCTTCCCTTCCCGTCTATGTATTCCCCTCTCTCTCTCTCTCTCTCTCTCTCTCTCTCTCTCTCTCTCTCTCTCTCGTCTCTACGTCACCATTTCTCACCACTTGTCCGTTTCTTCGTGAGGGATAAGTGACTTTCTCCTATTTATATAGGGAGAAGTGCCATTATTATATACTGTTGACGATTCTTGACACATTGGGATATTAGGGGAGGGTGTCAAATACAATGTGGCAAAATTTCATAATGATATGCGTGTTCCTTACAAAGTTATTCTAGAAAAACGTGCCCTCAAACTCTCTGAAACGCTTAGTAGAGTAAATTAAACGTTGCCTTCACTTCTTATCTTCGGCTTTCACCTTTCTACTCCTGTTTACATACGAGTATATTGTCTGGCTCACCTCACGGTAGTTCCTCCCTCCACTCTCCTTTTCCACAACCCCCTTGCACGAATCTTTTATTACCTCAGCACTATAACCACTTTCCATCATATTTCTCTCTCTCTCTCTCTCTCTCTCTCTCTCTCTCTCTCTCTCTCTCTCTCTCATATATTTCGTGATAGACACTCCGAGTTTCCTCTTTCCATTTTAAGCTGTGTCTCCAAGATTTCCTATTTCCGTCAAAAAATTTTCTTTCTTCGTCGCCTGGAACGTTTCAGGCTTACGAGAGTTTCCGTGGTGTTTTCCGGGTTAGTTTCCTTCAACGCCTTCCCACCGCAAGATGGAAAAAAAAAGGTTGAGTTTCAAAAATGTTCCAGTTTTTTAGGGTCAAAGTTACGCATTCCCCAAAATTCAGGCAAAGTTGTCCTATATTTGCATAAAAGTGTCATTCATTTCCTGTTATTCTACCCTTTTTCCTGCAGAACGCCGCACACCTCACGCTCACACTGTTCGTCACGTTAGTAATCACCACAACTACCTGTTAGGAACCACTGCTGCACCAACCTCACTACCTACTCACTACTAACTCGTCGTCGTAGTGGTTGTGGGATAAGCTCTGTCTTCGGCCTCCACTGTTATAATTTCGGCTCCCACTGTTGCTACTACGCCTGCACAAGATCCACACAAGGTCCGCCAAAAAGCATCAAGCCCTTTCTGGTTCCCGTCTCTATAACAGGTTCTCTGGATCACAGCTGCTCTTTTGTACCATGCCACCTCGCCCTCCTGCTTCTCCACATTCTTTGCCTTCACTATCTCGCGCAATGGAATCTTAATGCTATTGTTTTAACTTCAAAGGACCCACAGTCATACTCCTGGTCTTCTACCTCTTACTCTTCCTGCCTCCTCCTCCCCACGGGGAGGCGGGCAGGGACGTGCACGCACCCGGCCTGACATCTGGCTATGAATACAAGACCTGCTTTGCATATATCCCGTGACGGTGCAAGAAAGGCCGCCCGACACCCACACCCCGAGGGATACCAACCTCATGTTTACGTCTTGTGACTCGCATGTCTGGAGGAAACTTTGCGTTGTTGCACACACCCTTTTATTCATGGTAGATGTAAGATGTGGAAGGAATGCCGGGTGAAGGAGGTGAGGCAGTACGTGATGACAAATTGCATGTCACAATATGCGAAGTTAAAGAAGTGAAGAGGATGGAAAAGAATGGTGGAAGAACCAACCCATGTGGAGCGACACTGCACCACCACCACCACCATTATCACTGTGCTGGCAGTTTTAAATGAGCGCTCCATATGATCCATTCGTCTCCTTAGCTGAGGCCGCTGGTTTTCCTAACAAGTGAGTGATACATCCTTACGGTTAATGACAACACAAAACAGCACCAGCTGGATGGGTGACGGTGATGGGCGGAATGCACACACGCACACACACACACACACACCTATATAACGAGGAAGGGATGGTGCACGAAGCAATCTGCAAGTTAATTACGTAGAGGTGATTAAACCGGCTAAGGAAATTACTCTGAACACGTTTATCCCTGATGAGTTTCCAAAACGACTCCGCCATTTAAGTGGCAACTCATTCCTAAATGTGGACACAATTCCACCTTGAAAGAATTACCCGCACAATCAAAGTTCACTGCACATCCAAACACTGCAACGCTTCCTTCATGAAACTACTTCCATTCCTGAGAAGTTTATCTTGATCCTGTGCCACTATTATTTGTAAATAAGAAGTAACCATAAAATATAAGGAAACGCCGCTGCCGCCGCCGTCACACAGAGTGGTCACAGGGAAGGGTTAGCAAGAGGCAGGCGGCAGCAGCAATGAGCTAGTGGAGAGTGGCAGATAAGAAACCAACCTGTATATCACGCGAACACCAGCGCCAGTTTCCCTTAGCTGACCATATAATAAATTCAGCCCGACGGTGCGTATAGAGTTATGAGGTCTCTAATAGAATTACTAGATAAAGGGTCCGTATTACGAGGTGCCCATAAAGCTGTCATTCGCAACTTCATAAAGAAAAAATGGACGCGTCAGACAGCGATAAAACTGCAAATTTAATGAAAGAAAAAACAAACGTAAAGAGAGAGAGCAAGACGAATGATTTCAGAATGACATCAATCTCCATAGCCCACTGCACTCTGCTGACCGCTATACATCACTGTGTGTCGAATATATTCATCAATACAGCGATGGGAATAACTTATATGAAGATTGATGAAGATGAAGAGAATAGAAGCAGATGCAGAGGGCACACGGGGCTGCCGGTGCCACAGAGGCTAAATCTTCTGTTCCTCATTCAGCAATAGTTGTAAAAAAAAAAAAAAAAAAAAACAGGTTACGTGCGTCCCTACCCGAATTGGATTATGTATGTACCGTATTTACCAACACATGTCCTGCCAACAGTAAAAACATATCGTTTGAATAAAAAATAGTGCTTGGAGTAATACAGTAAAGTCTTTTTAATCAGAAGATAGGAATCTGTGAATTTCAATTTTCAACGCTCTTTGTTTTCACGAATGATTTTATCCAGTGAGAGCATCAGCAGATAGCCTTGCCTTGAATTAAAACCCCTGCAGACAAGGCCGGCTCATTCATTCACTCCCGCGATATAATCTGAGCTGGAACACGCTGAGCCGGAGACATTCACGGCGTTCATTGCTGAGTGGGTCTCTCAATTCTGGCTGTTTTCCTTCCACTGCACAACCTGATATTTGAAAATGTTTCTTCCTTTGACCCGCGTTTGCTTCTCTCTAGGATTTTATTATTACGAGAAAGAATCCTTCGCTGGGTGGAGGGGCCGCGACGGAGCAGGATGACCCACACCATAACTAAACGTGTCTCTCCGTGCGAGGGCATAAGCTCGCATTCTCAAACACTTCTGCGCTTCACCTCCACTATTTCAAGAGCGTTTATTTAAATTTACACTAGTTTTTAAGGTATTTGTACAGTTCTAGAGGCAGATTGACAAGGCTTCCATATTATTAACAAGAGAAACTCTTGAAAATCCCGCTATTCATCTCTGTGGCCTTTGAAAATAGTCGTGGTAAGAGAGCAAAGCGCTCCTGAACACAGATCTCAATGCGGAATGAGTAACCTTGATGCGTTAAAACATGTTATACCTTACCGCTATGAAGATGAGGGACTGAGAAAGTGAAGCTTGTCGAGGATGTGGCGCGATATCGTGTCGAGCGAGTGTCATGGCCAGCGGTTGATGTACTTCTCTTTCTTCGTCAAGCAAGTGGACCTAAAATAGAAAAAAATGCATGATTGAGAGAGAGAACAGTTAACGGGGGTGCCATGTCACTCTGTGGTAGTACACAAAGAACAATATGACAAATGGACATAATTGTTATCAAACATATGAAGTGCAAGTTTTCAGGACGTTTTAAAATGGTAGACTATATTTTTTATGAGTGAGTGATAGAAAGAGTTGACATTCATTACTAAAGGTCGAGTATTGTACGAGTGGGTAAGAATGCAGCTCTGGTGTGCTTCCTTTGTCGCATAATAAGCCACGATCCTGTTATCATTGCAATCTGTACTGGCATTACCACTACAACAACAGTATATTAGCACACACCAATAGTCACTGCTACTATTACTACTACAACTAATATCACAACACACACACACACACACACACACACACACACACACACACACACACACACACATCTAGTTAGTTTGTTAGTTTTATTCACCACAAAGTGCATGTTTACAGCAAGGTGAAAGTTACAAAATTCCCATTGGTCCAAATAGAGAAGTATACTTTTACAAACATAAATCAACATACTGTCACCTAAGTATTTTTTAAGACACAGACACACACACACACACACACACACACACACACACACACACACACACACACACACACACACACACACACACACACACACACACACACACACACACACACACACACACACACACACACACACACACACACACACACACACACACACACACACACACACACACACACACACACACCCACACAGCGCCACCCACCCACCAACCAACCCTTACATCCTCGGGCCAGAAGCGGGGTGTCGGTCTGGGTCCAGCAGTGGAGTCCCTTTGGTAACGAAAGACAAGGCAATGCACACACACACACACACACACACACACACACACACACACACACACACACACCTACCCACCCACCCACCCACCCCTCATCCTCGGGCCAGAAGCGGGATGTTGGTCGAGCCCAGCCGGGGGCCTCCCCCCTTGATGACGTCACATATATACGTTACGCAATTCATTTTGAAAATCAAGATTCCCAAAAAGGCAGCTGGACACGAATGCTATAAAAATTCTGACTTGTTATCAATCAAAACTAACTTCTAAAATACTAAAATATTGCCAGGATAAGGAATAATAAAAACAACTCAAAAAACATCGTAAATAAAGTGTTACAACTTCGACTTGCTTAAAAAACCATTTTAAAGCCCACCAATTTCATTCAATGGAATCGATAACGTTTTTTAAAAATTATTACTATTTTTTTGATATATCAAAACCTGGCAACTCGCTGAATTGGAAAAATAAATATTTAAAAAATGACGTGTTTTACGATATTAACAGGGCTACAAATTCTTCTTAAGGTCCACATATTTAACTTATCTGGAGCCCTGCACACTTTTTTCATCATGAACTAGTCCTTGAAAACACAAACACTTCGCTCCATCCTCAAATAAAAAATCGCTGATAGCGGGGGGAAAAATTTTATCGTATTTTCGCCTTCTCATTTGAGACATTAACACCCTCTAAATCACCGTAAATCACTCAACTCAAGCATGGAAGACACGTAAAACACAACGAACTATCACTAGAAACCCCTAAAAGGTACTTGTGACTCGAAATAAATGAACAGAAGCAAATATATATAGAAGTGAAAGTCGACGACCTGTGGCGGCGGAACATCTGGGCGGGAGCAGTGATGACGTCACAGTCTGGGGGCTCCTGATGGCATATCCGGGCCCGCTTCCTCTCACTGAGCCTCCATAACACACAAATCAGGTATTTGCAGATATATTTCAACAACGGTCATGAAAGATTAGGGCTATGGCTCCACTTTGTGACTTGTCTGGTTTGAAATGAGTGAGAGATGAGGCAGATAATGGCTGAGAGAGAGAGACAGCGGGTCAGGGGATTAGCTTGTTGACGTATTCAAGGCTCGAATTAATGTACTTATTAAGTATCTGCATGTGTTAGTTCACTGAAATGTTGTCCTGGAGGTTACCAACATTAGGTTATGACATGGCAGCACTGTGAAATGATGAGTTACACCTATATATTATTTACGTTAACCAAAGACTACTTGGCGTCAGACATATCCTTGTTATCAGCGCACACCCATGGATAGACCCACACACCGCTATCCGCTTTATGTCCTCCGCGGTTTATAAATAGTTAACCTCTGATTACTGAAAGGCTACAAACACACTGTTCTCTTCGTTAATATCACTATTATCAATAACTTCGTATTCACCTCTCACTTTCTCTCTTACCGGCTCAAGGTAAACTAATCCCGGCCGATCACGGTGACCGCTTTTGTGTTGGAAGCGTTTGGCAACAATATTAAGATTAATTTCTTAGAATCACCATGAATACAGTAATGTCTTTACATATGTATATATGGTAGTACATCAACAAATAGGTACACTCACATGTGTATGTCTGTATGCATGTCAGCTCCCCACTTAATGAAGCAGTTTTCCTACCTACATTTAAAACGAAAGTGACATCTGTCATCCTCATCGACGAGGTTGCTGTGCGACTGATACAGGATAACCTAGATGGGCCCTGGTGGCCCTTTGTTATCCTATTATTTATGTTACGTTATGTTATCCTTTAGATTTCCATGGTAGTTGCCACTTGCTACAGGTGCCTCTGATGTAGCTTGGAAGTTGGTTGGTCAGCCTGCATGCCGTCTTTCTCTACCCATCCACACCCTCTCTTTCCATGCTTCTCATACGTCACCCACCCTTCACCAATGAGAAAAATATACGATTGGCAAGGAGTCAAGTGCTAGGCGTCTGTACATGCCCACCACGAGCCCCACCACACCGTAACGACATTTATCTTGTCCTCATCATTACAATTTCCACGTCCCTGATTTGGCAGCGCGCCTCACACATGAGTCTACAATGGGACCGTGTTTTCCTCGCCCTACCGCCATGTCGGTGTTTCTGATCACGCCACCGCCAGCCGCCCTCCATGCGAGCAGCCTGGAATTGCAATGGGATCCCTCTCCCTTCCCGCTTCCTTTCCCGGGATGATATTATTACGGTGCAGCATCTGATGAAATTTATAGGGAATCTCGGAGGCTTATTGCTCCCTGAATACGCGCTCCCGGAAGTTGTGACGCAGTGAACGCCAGGAAATGCATATTGCTCCTCGCTATGTCATTATATTCGTCCGGTCATTGGGTTTATTGAAAAGCTGTTATTGGAGCTATTTGAGTTTCGGGGATGGAAAGTGCCGGTGGGAACACACGGCTGACTCCCTTCTTGATGAACCAGCCTTCCTACTCTTACTTTTACCGGGAGCAACTTGTCAACTTAGGGGGTTTTAGTAGGTAATTATAGTAAGCCAGATATTGTGACGTATTTTAAGTCACACCTCCTTAATAAACCCCAATTCATGCCCTTTTCCTCCCTCCCATTTTACGCTCCCCTCTTGTTTCTATGTTTATCAAACTCCATCGCTATAGCTAGGCGGGGAGGCGGTTAGGTTGTAGAAGCAACCTACTCCACTTTACTGTGAGTATGTGGCCTTTTCAACAGCTTTTTTCTATCAAAAGTATGCATTGCCATTTAAATGTATTCACTTACAAACAATTGATCGTGGCTAGCCTCTCTCCTCCTTCCCACCCCTGTCACCTGCCGTGCCAGGCGAGGTGTCAAGTAGCCCATAATTTGATTTGCCATTAACTACAGCCATGCTAACATTGCGCAGTGTTTGCTCCCGTCTATAGTAGCACACCAGTCAGTTGTTTGTTTGACGCCAAGATGGTGAGTGAATACATTTAGACTAGATTTTTAGCCTAAAATTACAGAGAAAAGGTCAGATATTAGTGGTTTTTCTTATAATTAACTTATGAAATGTTACCGGAAGAGTTCACGAACAGGAAAGGTGACACACTAGCCAACACAGTCCACGGCATACAAGCGGGTAGTGTGGCAGAGAATTTCACGGCAGTAGCAGCAGCAACAGTCTCCACACGTGAATATATCACCGTCCAAGCACCAGCCCGCCTTGTCCCTCCCTCTTTCCCTCCCTGCTGCGCCGGTGCATGAGCGTCACTTCACTCGTGTTGCCTCGTGATGAGCTCCTGAACATTCCAGGCTGCCTAACAAGTGTTTTAGTAAAGTGGTGCTGCGTAAAGCGTATTTGGCCACGCAGAGAGAGAGAGAGAGAGAGAGAGAGAGAGAGAGAGAGAGAGAGAGAGATTTGATATGAAGGTAGGAAAGAGATATGGTGACACAGACCAAATGTTGCCTTACATTGCCTATGGACTTCTATCTTTTAGTAAAATCATAAGGAAGGAGTAAGTTTGGCATACGTACCCTCGTGAGGCGTGTATATGCGCCTCCTGCCCCCGCCGCCCGCTGTAAGGATTCCACCGCTGTAGGAATGGATAGGATCACTCACGAACCAACCATCTATTTTCAATACTTACATCATTTTATATATCATTCTTTTAGACAATATGATACTCCTTCAAATCCTATTTATCCACTATGACATTTTGTCTACATAATCAATGGCTGCAAATTATGTTTTGTCTTTGGGTTCGACGCCTTCACACCTCTGTCTGTCTGTACCACGACCAGAATACTCGCTCTGGTTACTGGCATTCTTGTCCCTCCACGCAGCCCTACCGTGGAGGCTTCGGCTTGTAAAAGTATGTTAGAGGAATTTATTGGCTTTGAAGTGGATGGCTCAGAATGCTGGTACGTGGATACGAATATCTTTCACATCTGGATTTCACATTTTATTGGGCGCATCGCGTCATGTATAAGGGGAGCACCATACAGTGTGGAGGCTACCTAGCCTGTCCTTCCTTTCAAGGCAACATTGCAATCAGTGTCTTGTTTTGCAACGAGTGTGGAGTGTGAGAAGCCAGGCGAGGCGAGGACGCGTGCACGCCCTCCCCGCCAATTTAACGAGTGGTCATCGAGTATTTCTTGTCTCTTTATTGGCACGCGAGGCCGCGGCGGCATAAGTCTTCAAGGCCTCCCCAGTTTACAGCAGCGTGTTTCAACAACTTAGGGTGAGTTTAGAACGCGCTTGCCTCGCCCTAAAGTTTTGAAAAAGGCAATATAGACCGTTTGGAAGCCAACTCTGAACGACAAGGCTTTTACTGCACATGCGCCGGCCAACTGAGGCAATCCACCGCTTCCCCCCATCTCTCTCTCTCTCTCTCTCTCTCTCTCTCTCTCTCAATAGTATGATGGCCTTATTTAACCATATGTGAACTTTACTGTCAGTTTTTGTCGGTGTATTTTTACGATGAAAACATAAATTACTAACAAGGAAATGTATCTAGTTTTTCGTATTCCCTACATGATTCAGAATGTTTATACTAAGACCTTTATTTCCTTCTCTCCCCAGAAGTTCGTGGACAGGTCAGCGGACGTTAAAAGGTGACATGATGGACAGCTTGTGTTTGTTAATGTGGTGTGGAAAGACTGCATGCATGAAGAGGTATGGAGTGCCTTATCTCTTCTTTCTTTATCTTGAATTTTTGCCCTTGTTTCTCCCTCTATTCTATTATTTCCTTCTTCTCCTACTTTGGTGTCCTGTCTCTTATCCCTGTGGCTAGTTAGTAGTTGTTCCCAAATAGCCATGCAATGACCCAGAGGCCTGTTGCTGTTTCGTTGTCCTTTGTAATCCTTTGTAATCCTTCCTCCTCCTCCTCCTCCTCCTCCTCCTCCTCCTTCTTCTTCTTCTCCTCCTCGTCGTCGTCATCCTCCTCCTCCTCTTCTTCCTCATCCTCCTTCTCCTCCTTCTCCTCCTGTAGTCAATTGTTCTTGTCCGCATTTTTTTGCATCAAATTGCTGTCAGTATCATGTCAGCTTACCCAAGTTAGAAATGTGTGAATGTCAAGGGGAACTCTCGAGGCTTCTGCTCTGTTCCCTCCCTCTTTGTCAAAGTCTTGCTCATAAACTCTAAACTCTAAAGCTGTTTGTGCGTAGTTAATTTGTTTCCCTAAGTGCTCCACGGAGTTACAGAGTGAAGGAGGAAGGGCGGAAAGGAGGGAGAGGATATGAAATTAGTTCACCCAGACTTTTTTCATTCCGTTTCGTTTATGATACACTAGAAAAGTCAGTTCAGAAGAGTGAAAAAAGTAATTTGAGATGACCGAAACGTATGTATCTTCAGGGATATATGGTAAAGTTCGCATTAGAGAAATATTACAAGGCTCACGAAACAATTGAGAAAAAAAGAGGGATAAAAATAGTTGAAAAGTTTGAAGAAATTTGAGAGAAGGCTCCTCGTGCGTTAACAATATGTGTAGTTGGAACATTTCAGGAGATCAGAGACGAAATTAAGCTCAACGAAACAAGGCATTGCACTGACCAACATTGATATTCTAATAAACCAAAGGAGACGCCAGGAAACTTTTGTGTGACTTGGAGTCAGATTCAAATACTTTTCTACGTCACCTCTATTGTTTCAGAAGGCTTTATTTAAATTTACACTAATTTCTTAAGGTATTTTTATTGTTCTAGACGCATAGTGACAAAATTTCTATATTAACTGGAGAAACACTTGAAAACTCCACTAGTAATCTATGAGGTCTTTGAAAACAGTCGTGGCGAGAGAACAAAGCGTTTCTTAAGCTTCCGAGGCCTGAGAGTCTATTAGGTTCTGCCACACCGCTTAGCTATACACGGCCTTGCTCACACCTTCCTTCCTCTTGTTATTCCTTCCCTACGTGATATTGTTTGTTTAAGGTTTTCGTCATTCGCAGTAGGCAATGAGGACCCAAACATGACTGGCCACAACACGTGTATTCAAAGACATAGATAGTGTATGTGTGTGTGTGTGTGTGTGTGTGTGTGTGTGTGTGTGTGTGTGTGTGTGTGTGTGTGTGTATGCTCGCGTGTGAACGGTCGCTAAGGACAGTCCCCCCATCCATTCATTACTCCTCGCGTCTCACAGCTGTACTCACACTCTCGTACATCTCCTAAGCGTTCAGCCAACCGCCTTTAACTGCCGTGGAAAGGTAACGGGGCGGGTGAGGGTTAGGTCACCTTGGCGCCCCGGCCCATCCTGAATGAGGGAGGCAGTCTGGAGGAGGAAGGGAGGAGTGTGTGCCGCAAGACGTGGTGGATATGGACAGATAGGTAGACACTCAACACTTAGCACATGTACGTCTCAACACAACATATGCAGCATCGTGCGTGATTCAGCACACAGCAAGTGATGAAGGAAAATGCTGGCTGGCATCCCTCTCACTCCCGGGAGACGAGCGGTTTGGTTCGGAAATTGCTTGTTATTCAGTAAGTCTTCGGTCCCCGGATGCTTTCTTTTCCGCTGTCTCGCGCGTCCCACTGCCGCCAATTTGTTCATCGCGACGCAGGATGAACTTAAAACCAATTTCCGTGGCGCCAACATTTATAGGAATTTCCGGAGCAGAGGTTGGTGTGCAGCACAAGAAAGGGGCTCCGCGGTAGCAGCGTGTGTTGAGGAAGGGAATTGCCTCCTGCAGCGAACCCGGCGAGGGAAAGAAGCGAGCGTGCGTGACCGAGGGAGCAGCTGATGTCTTGGCGTAAAATAGACTAGGAACCAATTAGGCGAAGGAAAGTTAACGTGAATATATTAAACCTATTGAAATCCTTCGAGGAATCTGTGCACGAAATAGACTGCGTCGCGTTGGAGTGAAGATAATGACCTCTTAGTAAATACTGGGATGAGCCTTGGCTATCAGGAACACTGCACGCGGGACAGTTCATTCCCTTGCTGACTAATTAAAACCTTGCCATGAATGAATGAATGAGTGTGAATATCTCTATAAATGTCTTGAGACTCGGAATGCATGTTATAGATTGACTAATTCTCCTTCTGCCCCTCTTCTTCATGTGTGTGTGTGTGTGAACATATATCTAGATCTATTTTTTGTTTCTCTGTGAGTATTTATGTACCTCCCCCCATCTCACTCTCTCTCAAAAAAAAAGAAAGAAAGAAAGAAATAGATAATAACGATAATAATAATAATAATAATAATAATAATAATAATAATAATAATAATAATGATAATAATAATAGTAATTATAATAGCAATAATGATAATAATAATAATGATAATGTTAATGATAATAATAATAATGATAATAATAACAATAATAATAACAATAATAATAATGATAACAATGCTGATAATAACATGAAAGAAACGCAAAAGTAACACACATCTCGGTAATCATGTTTCACCTCGTCCATTTTTTTTTCTCAACACCAGAAAGGAAAAAGAGGAAACACAATTCCGCACACTTTTCTTTCGCAGCGAGGAACAAACATTTCACGTGAGTGTTTATGTTACTGCTGCCCGCACCAATTCTCAGCATGGAAAAAAAATAGATAAATAAAGTGGAAAAAATATATATAAAAGAGAAAAATATTAGTCTGCTCATTTAATCTCTAGAGCCTTTTGAAACCCCAGAACGAACGTCGCCTATAAATGAAAATAAATAAATAGATAAAAAATGTGGATGAGGTAAGAAAGAGAGGGAGGGAGGGAGAGACGAAGAGAGAGAGAAGGTACAGGGAGTAGCAAACTGAGAATAATGAACAAGGATGGCTAGGTTTGTATATACGTTCACTAAAAAGAGCATTCAACCCTTTCCGTACCATGACGCGTTTTCTTATTCATTCTGCTAACTATTTGGTGATTTTATACAGCTTCAGAAACTCATGTGCGGGATTAGAATAGCGGAGACTGTGGTTATTAATCTTCTACCCTCCACAGACCCTTCCTAATATCAATAAAATGGTCTAATCGTACACAAATCTCAAGGTAGAAATGTGTCCCAGTATTGAAGGGGTTAAAACCTTTCTTTGTTTATTGGGCGTAATCACAGAGCACAAAGCCACAGGACATTACTTTTTACACCGGCCTTCATCCTTACATACAGGTAACTCCCTCCACAAACGGCGCTGGCATTAATTGGGACGCACCTGAGCTACATCGCATCGCACTGTCTCCCTTAACGGCGCGTGCTGCGGGGCTGTTATGAGGCGGGGAGCGGCAGCGGCGGTACTGGGTTAGTGGGCTGGTTGGCTGGTGGGGTGTAGTGTGTGGGGGGCGCCGTTTTGTGGATGCCTCTGGTGGGTTGCCACGTGTGGCCGAGTAAAGGAGAACCCAGAAGTGGAAGCGAAGAGGAAAGTAAAAGAGGGGAAGGTATAGAAACCCCAGGGAAAAAAGATAACTGGTTGAGGTTCTTGATGACAGGGAGAGGGGAAGGAATGCATTGGTGAGGGTAAGGCAATCTTAATAGGCCAGGAAGATCAAGGGAGCTCAAGGGAGTAAGCAGCAGGGAGGAAGCGCAGGGGGAGAACCATGTTAAGGCAATAAGTGAGTATGGATGAAAGGGAGAGGGGAGAAAACAGGGGAGGACGGTATAGCGCCAACGCCTCTCGTTCTTTCTTTCTCTCCATACAGACTCTAGATAAGTTGAACTGTTTCCTTCTAAATAAAACAACGGTCTAGCGGAAATACAGATTAGGAAATACAGATCAACAAAAGAGAAACTCATAGCGCGATATCGCTCGTATACAGAAACGCTTTATTCTCTCATTACAACAATTTTCCAAGGTCTCATAGAAAACTAGCCAGGTTTTCAAGGTAGTTTCTCCGTTTGATGAAATACAATTCTTGCCAATCTATCACCGGAACCATTAAAATACTCTGGAAAACAGGATTATCCACAACTGGATCCCTTGGAAAGAAGTGATGGTGAGAGAGCAAAGCGTTTCAGAATACTGGCCAAAAAGTGTTATCTTTCAGGTATGCGCGTTGATATTTTTTTATCCTCTCAACCATGCACACGCAGCACATTTTTACGGGTGGCAGGAGGCGCTCGCACGTTCAGTATTCCTGGAAGCCGCTCAGGTGATTTCCACTATGAAATTTACTCCCATTACCTCCCTCGCCTCGCCTCGCCTCGCCTCGCCTCGTGCTGGCCGTACACTCCCATGGGACTCGTGGTGGGCTTTGCCTGGCTGTATTCCTTCCTTCTTGCTGCCGCCGTGACCACCATCCTTATGCATCCCAACATCGACTCCAGCCACTCTCTCGAACTTTCAGGCCACCTTCATGTTCAGTCTCTCCCCACTGTCGGCATCCAGTACGCCCTCTCCTGTCTCAGTTTTTCTCCTCTCCCCTGTCCACACACACACACACACACACACACACACACACACACATACACACACACACACACACACACACACACACACACACACACACACACACACACACACAGTTTTTTCTCTCTCTCTCTCTCTCTCTCTCTCTCTCTCTCTCTCTCTCTCTCTCTCTCTCTCTCTCTCTCTCTCTCTCTCTCTCTCTCTAGAGCTCTCTCATGCAGCCACGCCCCTCCACTCACCAAACTCTTCCCTTCATGTTCCCTGTAGTAATGCATTGCTCGCTGACGCGCGCGCACACACACACACACACACACACACACACACACACACACACACACACACACACAGACGAGGTCCCTGAAGGACAGGTATGAGCGAGGCGAAGTTTTTTGTGAAAAATTTCCAGACAAGAGCAAAAGTTTTTCATTGTCTCTTTCTTTACCCTCTGCCCTTTTTCTCTTTCCATTCTTTTTGTTGCCCTTTTTCGTCTTTGTTTTAGCTTTGAAATTTCATCGTCCTTTTCCTTGCTGTGTAGCATGTTTCCTTTACTTATTGCTCAGTAATGCACCTTTATGCCACATTCACCACCACCGACACCACCACCACCGCCATGATTCCGCCGAGTGGTAACAAATGAGAATCGTGTTCTGCCGAGCCTGACGGGACAATTGCTCCTGAAAGACTTCTTTCCTCCTTTCGTCCTGCTCCTCACGGATTCTCCAAGAGGCGACACTCCTCCCCACTCCCCCGCGCCGCCGCCTCCAATATCCTAAAAGCAGCTGCGCTCCCTGGCCACGGCCGCCACCACCGCGAGCTGTGGCGCGGCGACGCTATCACTGTACAGGTGTGCTGCTGATGCACGGTGGTGGTGGTGGTGGTGGTGGTGGCGGGGACTGCACAGGTGTGCTATTAATGAGTGATGGTGGTAGTGGTAGTGACTGCATAGGAGCCGTGACAGGAGAAGGACAAAACTCATCAAGATAATGATGGTCGCTGCGCTGAATGGCTTTACAAATTGTCTCAATTTTTTCCACTTTTGCGCTTCAATTCACATTAAGACTTTTACATTTTGTTCAGACACTTAATAATACCTTTTATCGACTCTCCTTAATGTATCTTTTATCGGGAAACTTTTGTAAAACTCTCATTCTTTCTCATGTGTAAATCTTTCACCATAAGAGGTTCTCCGCATCGTGAGGTATTGCGACGCAGACACGTAAAGAATAATATGTTCTTTCGTTTCAACGGAGCGGCAGGAAATTGTTTTTTAATATTTTTTGTACTTTTCTACTTATTGTTGATTATATTCGAGTGATAAAAAACTGTTTGATAACATGGCGGGCTTCATTGAAATCTTGCAGTGAAGGCGCTTTGTGCAGCAAGCCAAGATACCTTAATGAAGCAAGGAGGAGGAAGGTGAATGTGCCTCGCGAGGGAAGCACGGCAAGGGCAAAGATGGACGAGTCTTGTTCCTCACCTCCACTGCTTGTGTGGCGAGTGGAAGGCAAGACAATCAATTACGAGTAACGATGATTGATTAACACTCGTGTGTCTTGCTGCCATCACTGTACATCACTGGGGAATGAGAGAGAGAGAGAGAGAGAGAGAGAGAGAGAGAGAGAGAGAGAGAGAGAGAGAGAGAGAGAGAGAGAGAGAGAGAGATAGCAATCCATTACACAACCACCATTACAATCACTCCCACCACCACTACCACCATCACCACCACCACTACCACCACCATCACCATCACCACCACTTCCTGCTCATCTTCTCATTCCATGTGATGAATTAAGCTCGCTATTATCACCTCAGTTGCCTAATTACAAAACAACAATAATGTCACTCCTCAACAAAAAGCACACTAAAAAAAGAACAATTCCCGCAAGTGGCTTTTACTGTAGTGAATTCAAAGCTAACAACATTCATAGATAATGATTTGAATACATTTATAACCTCGCCGCATCTGAACCCAGGCCGCTTTGAAGGATGGAGCGATCTGGTGACGTGTAATTGTTTAAGTGTAGGGATGGGGACGCTTGGCTGATGCTGTGGTGTGTGTGTGTGTGTGTGTGTGTGTGTGTGTGTGTGTGTGTGTGTAAGAGGGGATAACTGGCCAAGATCAACATAAAACGAAAACAAAAGGCCCACTAAGTTGCCATTCCCCTTGCATATCCGAGAGAGTTAGCCCAAAAAAGGGATGAATGTCTTGAATCCTCCTTCTTAAATGCAGTCATATCATAGGAAGTTGGAAATACAGAAATAGGCAGGGAGGGAGTTCCAGAGTTTATCAGAAAAAAGGTATGAATGATTGAGAGTACTGTGTGTGTGTGTGTGTGTGTGTGTGTGTGTGTGTGTGTGTGTGTGTGTGTGTGTGTGTGTGTGTGTGTGTGTGTGTGTGTGTGTGTGTGTGTGTGTGTGTGTGTGTGTGTGTGTGTGCGCGTTTACATAAAGGTTATTTTCTTAGACTTCTACGAGTATCACTAAATCATTACTCTCTTTCGGGAGGGATTCGAAATAGATGGCCGACTGTGGGATAAAGATTTGAGAGACAGAATAAAAAAAACGAAAAAAAGACAGAACTTTGATGCAATTGTTCGGACTGTGCCCAGAGATGTGGTGGTGGTGGTGGTGGTTGTGGTTGTGGTGATGGTGGTAGTAGTGGCTGAAGCAGCATCTCGCCTTCACAACTGTAAAAACAACTTTAGCAATTCATTTATTTTTCAGCCAAACGCTATTTTCAAGAGAACTGAATACGTGACACTAGTCTCTCTTTTTCTCTCTCTTTTCTTTTAATGGTGAAAATTCATGCGTGTGGAAGAGAATGCATAAAGTTCTAATGTACCGAGTAAAGTCACTATCACTGGTCATATGTAAGAGTAATGCTTGGCCCATCGGACTCGTGTGTAGCAGCGTGGACCATATTCTGAAACACTTCTGCTTCACACCTCCACTACTTTGAAAAGGCAGTAGTTGAAGTGACGCAATACTTTCAACGCGTCTTTTGGTATTCTAGTTACAGATTAAGAGGACTTTTACTTTCTTCACTCGAGAAATACTTTTGAGAATCCGGTTAATCATCTCTGTAGCCTTTGAAAATCGCCGTGTCGAGGGACCAAAGCGTTTCTTGATATTGGCCTGTACAGTGTGTGTCAGGCGCCCGAGACTCACAGTGGGAGTGAAGAGTCTAACACAAACACAAATACAGGAATGGGTGCTTCTTTGTTACCTGAATCATTATTAAGTAATGCACCATAAGTCTCCATGACGCGTCCCATAAAAAGCAGAATAATAATGATAATGATAATTGGCTCAGCAGGTTAATTAGTATTGCTATCACGATTTAGTGTTTGTTGAAATGCTTTCTGTTTTCGAGTTAGCAGCTCGAAGTGTTTGTTTTGCCTTCGGAAGTCAAACTAAAACTGTACGATAATTTCCTGGCTGTGTATTTATACGTCGTGTTTTTATCAATTAAACTTACTGGACTTTTTACGCATGTTTGCATTTGTTTGAGGGAAATGTTTATATTGGAACTACAGTATTTTCCTGTATGTACCTACACACAATGTTTGCATCAGCCACTAATGGTGCATGCCGGTTTATGGAGAGGGAAAACCATGAGTGCTGTATAGACGAGTGAGCTAATTCCTCAGGCCAAGCGGTGTCTGTGAGTAGAGTGGCACCCAATGAAATGAGACGCATCGATATAGTGCCACAGAAGAACGATCGGACGACCCTGCCTGAAGTTGGTTTGTCGGTGAAGGAGGACGAAAGGGAAGTTACTTTTGGCGAGTCTTACCCTTGTTAAAGATTATCTCTTCCACTGTAGCTCCGCCCACCATCTGCTTCATGCACTTTTGCCTCATGGATCAAAGGAATGTGGTCCAAGTGTTTTATCGCCCTGTCCATCTCATCTCCTGCATCACGTACTGTGCTGTGTGTTCTTTACGTCAGCTTTCCTTCTTTTCTGCTTCACAACACCTGGCTTACAGTTCGCTTATTTTGGGCGATTTTGATCCTCTCTTCCACTGTACGCACTCTTGGTCCACTCTCGTCTCCGTCCACCACATTCCAGAGCCCTGTCTTCCCTGTCCACTGTCCTCGCGTCTTGCATGACCATTACTTTCACCAATTTATTGTATTGTTCACAGGTCGTTTGTTGCTCCCACTAGTTCAGGCGCCTCAACCTTTGACCCAGGAAGGCTCCGCAGGTGGTCCATGGTCCGTGGTACAATGGTCCACTGCAGGCGTCAGACTAAACAATGCGCCCTTTCCGCCTCGTCGTCCTTAACACAATGCACCAGTGGACGTGACAGAATCAAAGTAAACAGTCTCTGCCAAACTTTCACGCCATAGTGGAAAATATCTAACAAAGTAACGAGCCTGTTTGTTCCTGGCGGCAATATAATTTATTTCAAACTGAACTCGAAAAATAAGGAAAAGAATTAACAATAAGTCGGAAGCTCTGTTTGGTGTGTCTCGTGGCGGGGCGTGTGTTGGTGCCGACGCGTCCTCACATCTGATAGGTAATGGCGCCACTCGCCGCCCCTCCCTCGCTGCACCTTCATTAAAAACACATTATTGCATATTCATTAATCCAAGCCTGTCTGTCTGAGAGAGAGAGAGAGAGAGAGAGAGAGAGAGAGAGAGAGAGAGAGAGAGAGAGAGAGAGAGAGAGAGACAGGTCTGGTTAATGCAGGAGTCAGCGTGCCCCGCTAGAGCCACATGTCAGGCCGCTCTGGTATCGAGAAGGTGATACATTCCAGCCATTAGACACGCCCCAATGGGTGTGCGCTCATGTCACACTAACTTATCACCGTCCTCCTCCTCCTCCTCCTCCTCCTCTTCCTTCTCCATACTGCAGATCAATTCAGTTTAAATCGCCAAATTAAATCCCCAGCCAGCTGTCCTTCACAGGTAGCCTTCCTGCAGCGCGCTGGTCTGAGAGTACGTAACTCATTGGGCCATAATAGGCGCCAGTACCTGTGCCCCACCACTCTGTCACCAGTGGGAGTCGCCAGGAATTTGGTAATTTATTCCACATTCTTGAAAGCTGCCTGACCTGAGGTTCTATCATGATAAAGAATAGATCATTCAAGTAAGTCTTCACAAACTCACACACACACACACACACACACTCTCTCTCTCTCTCTCTCTCTCTCTCTCTCTCTCTCTCTCTCTCTCTCTCTCTCTCTCTCTCTCTCTCTCTCTCTCTCTCTCTCTCTCTCTCTCTCTCTCTCTCTCTCTCTCTCTCTCTCTCTCTCTCTCTCTCTCTCTCTCTCTCTCTCTCTCTCTCTCTCTCTCTCTCTCTCTCTCTCTCTCTCTCTCTCTCTCTCTCTATCTCTCACCTTGGTCTTAATTCATTGCTAATGCACCTGCGCCTCGCACGACTCATTTGTCTCGCTGCGTCCCATTCGTATCTCGGTCGGCGCTCGTTATCACCTCCGGCCTGCGACGTGCCCTGGTCTCGCCCCGCTGCAGGCGCGCTGTTTTTGTTCCTTTCTCTTCTTTCACCTTATTTTTATCTCATCTAATTGTCTCACGTCTCTTTCGCTGTAAAGTCTTCCATTGTTATCAAATTTCGTTGCTTTTTAATCTCAAAAGTTCCCATATTCTCCTCCTCCTCCCCCTCCTCTCCCTCCTTCTCCTCTTGCTCCATCTCCTCCTCCACTCCTACATAGTTCTCGCCAGTACCCACACACTGGTCTCGCCTCCAGTAACACATACCAGCAGTAAAATTTACCTCGTCCCAACACTTTCCTGTCTTTCCAACCCGCGAGCGCCGCCACAAACGACCCTCCCTTTCAACCAAATGCAGAAAAATAACAAGATCCCGAAGTGAATATGTTGGCCGCTGGGGAGAGAGAGAGAGAGAGAGAGAGAGAGAGAGAGAGAGAGAGAGAGAGAGAGAGAGAGAGAGAGAGAGAGAGAGAGAGAGAGAGAGAGAGAGATTATCAGGTTTGCCTCCCTCTTCCTCCCCACGCGCCCCTCTTTGCAGGCCTGTCTTTCCCTGCTGGTCGTTCACCCAGAAAAGGTAAATAACGCGCCTGTTTTACCTGTAGGGTTTGTGATAATTTGCGGCCCGGCCTTCTCCTCGCAGTGAGAGCAGCGTTGTTAGTGTATGTGACATATGTACCTCCCTGAGTCCCTGCCCTCACAAACTGCACTAGTTTCACAAACTCTGCGGGCTTTTCTCCCACGTTTCACTATATAGGGAGAGCGATGCGTCAGCGGCAGATCTGGCCTTTTGCCCCACACGCCTACACCCTTTTGTTTTTATCGTTTTCTAATCTGGTTGAGGCGTATTTTATGGGATAGCCGCGTCTTTTCGATATCCAGAATTGTCACCCAGCCACAATTGTTCCCAGGGACGGATCTCCTTAAAGGGACAGTTCCCGTGAGGGCGGCGCGGCTCTGCGTTCTGGGTTCAGCTGTACTGTTTGTAAAAGTTGATCAAACCACTCTCACTGACGCGAAGCTTCGTAACAATGACAGCAATATGTAAGCATTTAACTTAAGAACAGATAAAATGCCACCCTCATGTTTGCTTCAACCCGGAACATAGTATTGGCGATGACGCTGTTTTGTTGCGGTAAAGGTTTATGGAGAGTTTTGCCGGCAACATGTGATGAAGACCGCCGTGTGCGCCGCCTGAAGCATGAGAAGGACAGTCGCCAGGCCTTCATTATACGTATGGATCGTTAAGGCAGAGAGGAAGGGATGGTTATGTCACGCTCACACACACACACACACACACACACACACACACACACACACACACACACACACACACACACACACATTTTTCTATTTTCGAGGTGTATATTTCGACACTCGACGTGCACTTCTTTTTACTCTTTCTGCCCCTCTCTGCATACAAAGCCTCCCTGCGCTCTTTTCCAAAAATTCGTGCTGTATATGTAGAGCAAACAAGCACGTACGTACGTACACACACACACACACACACACACACACACACACACACACGCACGCACGCACGCACACACACACACACACACACACACACACACACACACACACACACACACACACACACACACACCTTCCTCCTGACTACATTCTACCTAGCTCTTTCATAGGAAAATAGGGCACTCAGGCCACTCTCTTCCGCCGTGCAGACAAACAGCTTCTAAAAGCATAAAAACACCGGCCTCTTTCCCCCACTCGGCCCCAAGGCACGTATGGAGGCTCGCTGGCCCGATATAAAGTTAAATTGAATCAGGTGTTACGGAGAAAGTTACTCGCCGCCCGCCAGCATGAAGGCTTAAATAACAGCGTACCAGACATGCTTTCTTCTCTCTCTCACTTTACATTTGCCAGATCGTCATTACCTTCTGTGGTGATTCAAGCGAACGAAGACTGGTAAAGGAAAAGATTGGAGGGCAATTTTAATCTGCCTGTGACCGGTGGAGGGAATGGAGAGCGTCGGTAGGCAGGCAGGCACACGATGCTTGCCTAGAGATAGTGTCTCTTTGTCTAGTCGTGCCGTGAGCTTCAGCGATAGGTAAGGGGAGCCAGACAGACAGACGAGGCAGGTATACGTTGCCTGCCTGCCTGGATGGCTCCTCAATACACAGTTAATGGGAAGTAGACAGGGAGGCGAGTCTAGACCCTTCCCTGTGCACACTAACCATTTGGAAGTCCTCTCTTTGACCTGTTAGTGCCTTTGTCTCATGCAGGCCATAGTTAAATCTCATCTTTTTGAAGAACAATGTGTGCTGTCACTGCACGACGACGATGCAGCAGGATAGAACAGAAAAGGAAAGAAGAGAAGGCTCCCTCTCTTATTGTTGTAAAGGTGTGTGTGTGTGTGTGTGTGTGTGTGTGTGTCACCGGTCGCCTGCTGGTCACCCAGCCAGTCTTCCCCATTACGGAACGACCTCAGAGCTCGTACTGACCGATCTTCGGTTAGGACTGAGACCACCACACACATCTCAGCACGCATCGAGACGGCGAAGCCACAACCCCCCGAGTTACATCCCGTACATATTTACTGCTAGGTGATCAGGGGCTACACATTAAGAGGCTCGCTCATATGCCTCGCCGCTCGTGGGATTCGAACCCGTGTCTTCTCGGTTGTGAGCCGAGCGTGCTAACCACTACACTACGCGGTGGGTGTGTGTGTGTGTGTGTGTGTGTGTGTGTGTGTGTGTGTGTGTGTGTGTGTGTGTGTGTGTTAGCTGGAGGGACAGTGGCTCTTCTTTCCAAAAAAAGCATGGAGCGTTATAGAGCAGCATATTACAAGTACATTTATCTTCACAGACTCGTATCTGAAGTGTGCCATCTGTTATTCCAGATGAATGTGTGCTGGACTGCAGGCTATTCTCGTTGCGTCAAGTGCCAATATAGCTACAAAAATAAACGAGGAAACTTAAGCAATAACAAGTTTGGAAAGTAACAGACAGCCGCATCACCGTTGTCAGTGACGGCAACCAGTGTAAGCCTCAACACTTTCTTTATATATGAGGGAGCGGAATGAGCTTAGAATAGTTTCCCTAATATTTTAACTAGTATCTTTCTTTATTTTCAAGATATTCTCTCTGAACAAGAGGACAGTTGAATCATTAAGAGGAAAAATGCCTGACGTGCTGTTTACCACCTAATGGTATACAAGCCTCTGCTTTCACAAACACACTGTGCATACAGCAACACGTATTTCACCTTAGAGCATGGTTTTGTACACACAGAAATGTTAACAAGCAGCACATTTGCGGTGGAAAGGTCTAAGCATATCAATTTTCAAAATCATAATGAATAACATAATTTGATCGTGCAAAAACTGTGCAACGTTCCATAAAGAATAACGGTTGTAATGGATTCTTGGAAACTAAAAATGGGATTTTCGTGTTATTTGATTATGACCAGACTTTATTTTCACTGATAAAAGTAAAACGGTCGATGACACACTTGATTTACCTGCACGTGTCCTCTTCCAGCTACCACCACCACCACCACCACCACCACCACCACCACCACCACCCCGCCACCACCCGCCATTCCCGCTACTGCAGGTATGTGCGCTGTTCAGAGTCTCCCTGCTAAAGTTTTCTCATTAATCTAATATTTATCGAGGAACTTGACACTGATATTCGTTTTTATGGGTAAGATGTTTCAATGATAATGGTAATGCAATCATATAAGGCTCAAGAAGTTCTCTCCTTTGTGGCTGAAGAATGAAAGTTAAGGTGTTTTCAGACGCAGTTTCAGTAATGTTGACAATGAGATACGAGGGGGTGGGTTACTGGTACACTGAGCGCCTGTCTACAACAATTTCTGTGATTACCTCTCGGTAGATTCGAAATGATCCGTATAGAGAAGACACGAAGCCAATCAATATAATCTTTGTTTTCAGACGCAATGCCAGTAATGTTGACAATGAGATACGCTGAGAAGGAAGCGAAAGCGTGGGTTACTGGTACACTGAGCGCCTGTCAATAAGGATTTCTGTGTTTGCTTCTCTGTAAGGTTCGAAATGATCAGTATAGAAAAGACACGAAGCCAATAAATGTAATTTAAAATCTATGGAATATCTCGACAACGACAGGCTTGTGTGTGTGTGTGTTTCACTGTTTGATCTGCTGCAGTCTCTGACGAGACAGCCAGACGTTGTCCTACGGAACGAGCTCAGAGCTCATTATTTCCGATCTTCGGATAGGCCTGAGACCAGGCACACACCACACACCGGGACAACAAGGTCACAACTCCTCGATTTACATCCCGTACCTACACTGTAGGTGAACAGGGGCTACACGTGACACCCAAATATCTCCACCCGGCCGGGGAATCGAACCCCGATCCTCTGGCTCGTGAATCCAGAGCTCTAACCAGTGAGCTACCGTGTGTGTGTGTGTGTGTGTGTGTGTGTGTGTGTGTGTGTGTGTGTGTGCTAAATTAAAATTGCATGTTTGCTGGATTTTACATACCGACATTCGCCACGCTCAACATACGCATAGCATTTCTCTCTCTCTCTCTCTCTCTCTCTCTCTCTCTCTCTCTCTCTCTCTCTCTCTCTCTCTCTCTCTCTCTCTCTCTCTCTCTCTCTCTCTCTCTCTCTCTCTCTCTCTCTCTCTCTCTCTCTCTCTCTCTCTCTCTCTCTCTCTCTCTCTCTCTCTCTCTCTCTCTCTCTCTCTCTCTCTCTCTCTCTCTCTCTCTCTCTCTCTCTCTCTCTCTTGCAGCCCACATTCAAATGCGCTGTAAGGTTTTACGAGTATGGTGTGGTAAATGGTAAGCCTGTGGTGGTGGTGTAGGCACATTTGTGTTTGTAATGGCGGGTGTTGAAAGTCTCCTCTCTCTCTCTCTCTCTCTCTCTCTCTCTCGACGGAAAATGATAATCATGGAGAGAGAGGGGCTCAGTAGTGAGGATTGGAGCTGAACCCAATTCCCCGGAGTCACAGCCACGTCCCAGCCACTGAGCCACCTTCCTCCCGCCGGGCACAGACTCACCTTACCACTACACTACATCAAAACCACACAGGATAAAGAGAACGCGTCAAAAAGAGAGTACAATAAGAAGCGTCGTCATATGTGAAGTATAAAAACAAAAGTAGAATGGTGTACAGTTTCATTAATGCGTTTTATTTTATCTATTTACCTATTTATTTATTTTACCAGAATCTCGTAACAGTTATAACAAAAACCGTCATATCATTGAGACTCTTTTTCTTTAATCGTTTTTCATTTCCTTTGGTTTATTTTTTCTCTCTTACGTGAAAAAACAAAACAAAACAGCCAGTAGTGTTCCTGTCATATCGCTTCCATCACCGGTGGGAAGAGGAAACACAGGCAGCGAGGCAGCCAGAGGGACTAACAGGAGGCGAGAGAGAGAAAAAGAGTGCTAGGGAGAAATTATTATGAGAAAAGTGATGGTATTTGCAGTTGCTTGGGGCCTCACGTTGTTTTCTTGCTACCCAGATTACTCTTTTTTTTTAATTTCCACCCTGCGCTTTCTTGCACTGGCCGTCCGTGCTCCATCCTGCCCCTCCAACGCCTTGACCTCTGCCTCACGCTATTCACTCATGTTGTTTTATCTCTGGTTATAATTGCAGAGGCCACAAAAGTTAATGTTGTTTTTGTCTTAACTGTGGGATCTCGGCGCGCTCATGAACTGCTTGCATGTATTCTTGTGTGTTGTGTATTGCCATGTTTCAGTGAGTTATGGTTATGTGATGTGTTCGTGGCCCTGTGTCAGTGTTGTGCTGTTTACTCTCCAGTCGCAAAAAATAATCATGTTACAGAATTGCTAGCGTGAGCAACTCAACTTCATACTTTGAAAACATTTCTTGCTGACGAATAGAACAATAAAGGACTCACGCCGTCATCAATCTTTCATGACACGCGTGTATCTTTTTTTCTCCAACATTTGCCGCGCCACACTGCCTCCCTGTGCCCGAGTGAGTGTTCCCGTCACACCGATCAAAAGCGAGAGTGTCAGTGATCGCAGTATATACAGTATAACTTTTTCCAAAATTGCCAGCGACCTTCCACACATGTCAGACGCAGCAGTGACTGACAGGTGTGGCGCGGCGGTGAACACAGTTTGGCCTGACCTACGGCCTACCTACAGCCGACTTACAGCTTACCTACAGTACTGGTACACCGCTGCAGCTGGGGGCTTCTGGTGGTACTGTACACACCTGCCGCTGCGGTGCTGCACTGGTACATTGGTACACACCTCTCAGCTATCACCAGTGAGCGTGTCCAGTGTCCATCCTGGCAGCGACGCCGCTCCAGGTGGTGGAGTCCTGTCCGAACAAACCATGCGTTCTGTGCTATGCCTTAACTGCATGATAGCTCCTGCCCAACAAGTCGAGGCATGCAGGCAGGCACGCTTGGTTGTGATTTTAAGTGTGTGTGTGTGTGTGTGTGTGTGTGTGTGTGTGTGTGTGTGTGTGTGTGTGTGTGTGTGTGTGTGTGTTGTGTGTGTGTGTGTGAACAACAAAAACAGCATACAAGTTTACCAGTGCAAGCGGCCATGGCAACCCTGCTGCAATTGTTTTGTTTTCAGTAAGAACACAAGTTTCTTTCCCGATAAATTGTATTTCTAGAATTGAGTTTGCCCCGCTCACAGAAATGTATAATAAAATTCAATGTTGCCATTGACCCGCGAGGCAGCGACGTTGTTACTCTCCTGACGGCGGCCGTTGCCGCGCACCGCTGCCTCTCGAACATTAGCCCAAGTCTGCCTGCTGAAAAATGTACTTTGATTTCCATGTTTTCCTCTTTTTCCCGGTGAAGCCACTTGGCGATGGTTCCGGGTGTTTGGCGCACCACCGCGAAGCTTGCAACTAACTGTGCTGTGGCGAAGCTTTTAAGTGATTCGGTGTTTCAGACAATTGTTTCCGTTTTCTTTTGTAATAAATGTTTGATAGCATTTGAATTTGTAAAATCAAGGATCACTGGGATGTCACAGAGGGAAGTTAAAAGGCGTTGTATTGTTGCTGAATACATTTGAAGATAGCTTGCATCTTTGGCGCTTCTGTGTACAAGGCAAAGAAGAGAAGGGAGGCGGATAAAGCCAGAAATCCACCCTCTTCACTGCCCCACCTCTGGCAAGGTCCACGGCGCCCAAATTGAGGCACCGTCCTCACTCACCCGGATGAAACACGAGGCACACTACTCTCCGCTTCCTCCCTCCCTCCCATTCTCTCTTACCCTTCCCTTCCACGTTCGTCCCACTCCTTTCCCTGACCCTTTCTCTCCCTGCCAACCTATCTCGCCTCTCCTCTTCCTCCTCCTCCTCCTCCTCTTTCTCCTCCCTCACTCGGCTCGCTCCCTCCCTCCTGGATGGTAAAATTTGAGACCTGCCAATATCAGGGGAATGCTTGATATCCGCATCAGTGCGCCTCGTGGTGGTGGTGGTGGTGGTGGTGGTGTGATGGAGAGCTTAAGTGTCTGTTTATTTCATCCACTGAGTAATAAATACTGAGAAAGTTTATACGTGGGAAAAATTTGATATTGTTATTTTTCTTGTTACTTTGTTTTGTGAGAGGAACTGCTTGTCTTTTCCTTCCTTACGAATTACTTTATAAATTATGTTACTGATTTTGTTTATTTGCTCTTGTTGTTGTTGTTCCTAACTTCTCTGGCTCACTGGGGAGCAATTCTCACATGTAAATTGAGTGTCTGAATGGCAGGTGTTACAGTGATTAATGGCCGCGTTTGTATTAAGCTGTGACCAGAGGGAATATGTGCCTTAATTCTAGTGCCTGCAGCTGGCGGCGCGTCCTGGCGGTGATCCATCAGTGCCCAGGCTCAACTGCCGGCGGGAAGGTATACACTGCCACCCTCCAGCCTCGCTCTTCTCCCTTCCTCCCTTGCACGTGTAGATGTATATGGCACGCGAGGAATGTCCCTGCAGGTAGTCATTTCGCACCACTGATACTTGAGTACCTACGTAGTATCGACTTGCAGTAATGTGTTGGGGGATGCGAAAATTCATTCATATATTCTCTCGCCGTTAGAGGAAGTGATACTTTAGCTTCAGCTGCTGAGGTTGTTGCGATTACTGCTGGTGCAGCTCCTACTTCGAGAAATTCATTGAAGTTGTGATGGTCAAGTCCGATGAGAGCTGTTTTATACACCGCTTTCTTTTTAGTATCTCAAAACAATGAGGTGTTGAAAAATTAAAATGAAATCCCCACCACAACCACCACCACCATTACTATCACCACAACCACCATCACGGGAAATTTCCATCATGAATACAAAGTGGTTCCCTTCCTTCAAGATTAGCAAGAGGGCAGAGACCATTTAAGCAAAGAGTCTTAAAGTGTTCAGCAAACTACTCCAAGAAAATCCTGATCTGAATATTAGTAATGTGGGAAGGAGCGGTGCGAGGGCGAGACGGGGTGAGGTGAGGCCGGTCATGGTTGGTTGGGGCAGGAATAGTTAGGTCTGAGTCGCGGCTGAACCTTGTGTTGTTAGTGGAGCGAGAATGAAAGCAATGAAGGAAGTGGGTTATGAGACGAGGAAGAGTCGTACGGTTTCTGCCGGAATGAGAATAAGTGGAGAGACGGAGAGATACTTAAGTACTGGAACACATTTTAACATGAGTTTGGGATATGATTAGACAGTTTTATTGACATTAGAAGGGTCTATGGAGGTCAGCAGATTAATGGTCAGAGTTTTCACTATTTTAATCCCCACATAAGTTCCTGAAGCTGTATAAACTCACCAAATAGGAAACAAAATGAATATGGAAGCGCGTCATGGTACTAAAGGGGTTGTAGAATATTCAGGATTCTACGTAGGTACATTATTGTTGTGAAATATTACAGGTGTTTAGCAGTGGAGGGGACTGTGAAGTGAGGACAGCTGTCACGCGAAGACTTGGTGTATTAAAGCAGATGAAGGAGAGAGAGAGAGAGAGAGAGAGAGAGAGAGAGAGAGAGAGAGAGAGAGAGAGAGAGAGAGAGAGAGAGAGAGAGAGAGAGAGAGAGAGAGAGAGAGAGATACAATTACGTTTAATGTCATCTGCTGTAACCCTGGCTATTCACTTTATTTGTCCTTGATTGTTGACACACACACACACACACACACGCACACGCACACGCACACACACACACACACACACACACACACACACCTTTGAGTGGATACGGAAAGGAGAAAATTGTTATATTACTAAATAGAAATGCAGTGATTCTTTCTGTTCTTTCTCTGTGAACATAAAAGGAAGACAACATTTCGCTATTCCGAACAAGTATGTGATGAAAGACTATCTCTCTCTCTCTCTCTCTCTCTCTCTCTCTCTCTCTCTCTCTCTCTCTCTCTCTCTCTTCTCTTCCAACACCAGCGTTTTCAATAGCTGAGAGAGAGAGAGAGAGAGAGAGAGAGAGAGAGAGAGAGAGAGAGAGAGAGAGAGAGAGAATTTTGTGTGGAAAGACAGGCGGGTAGGTGGGTAGGTGGGTGGGTGGGTGAAGTGGACACAGGGAGGTGGGTGGAGTCCGAGTGAATGGACGTGGGTGTGAACAGAGGATCGTGGGTCCCTTTTAAACTCGACAGTGGTTGTGTCTGTCTCTGTGTCTGTGTGTCTGTGTGTTGGATGTGTACTTTTTAAACACTTTTCTATGTAAATGTAAGCGTTGATGTTTGTTTTTATGGCTTACTGTGCGAATGACTTAATGATGGTTGGTAGTGCTATTAGTAGTAGTTATTAAGGTGATGGTGAACTGCTGGTGATTCTTGATTCTTAGTGTTGTTGTTGTAGTAGGTGGTGGTGGTGGTGGTGGTGATGGTAACCTTGGTGTAATAGTCAGTATAAGAAACAATGGTGGTAAAAAGAATAATTATGATAGAAGAGATTGTCAACACTGTAGGTAACAATATTTTTCTCCTTTTTTACATTGATTTTCACAACGTTCGTATTTCTCTCTTTATTTTGTTCTTTCGGTGGATGGAAAACAATGTGGGGATTTTTTCTCTCTCTTTTTGCATATCATGTTTCCCCGGCTGTGGTGAACTCTCTCGGGAGTGCACACTTTGCTGCCTGCCTACCCGTGTGTGTGTGTGTGTGTGTGTGTGTGTGTGTGTGTGTGTGTGTGTGTGTGTGTGTGTGAGAGAGAGAGAGAGAGAGAGAGAGAGAGAGAGAGAAAGCTCAGTTCAATAACAGAGCCTTGTATCTTATCTGAATTGGGAGAATGTGAGATAAGGGAGTGGTCAGCGACTAGGAGGGGAGAAGAGAAGAGGAATAAGAGATCATTAGAGAAAGGACAGCTGGAGATGAGGAGAGGGAGAAGAAGAAGAACGAGGACGTGGAGGTGAGGTAAAAATAGCAGAAAATGGAAAAGCTTCTTAGAACGAATATCTGGAGAAGGAGCTGAGGTAAAAGGAACGTGGATGGAGGCGGGTCGTGAAGGAGAAAAAGGAGAAGGACGAGTGTAGAAGGAAGGCAAATGGAAAAGGAAACTGATAGGGGTCATGTTTGTTGTGACGGTGGTAAGGCTTTGACACGAGAATGTTTACTATGAGCAGGGAAAATGTTGGTACTAGTTCACTTCAGTTTGTTACCCCCGTCAATATTTGGATACATTTTTACCTTGAGATTTGTGTACGATTAGACTATTTTGTTGACATTAGGAAGGGTCTATGGAGGTCAGAAGATTAATGGCTACAGTCTTCACTATTTTAGTCCCCCACATAAGTTTCTGAAGCTGTATAGGATCACCAGATTGACACCTGAATGAATATGAAAACGCGTCATGGTGCTGAAGGGGTTAAAGAAAGATACATACATAGAGGACTGCGGGGATGAGATAGTGGGGCGTGTCTGAGATCTATACATAATCTTAACCTCTTCCATATTGAGACGCGTTGTTACCTTGATTTTTGCATATGATTAGACGATTATATTTGCATATGGAAGGGTCTATATATGGCAAAGGAATAATGGCCAGAGTCTTTACTATTCTAATCCTAACATATGTTTCTGAAGCTGTATAAAATCACAAAATAATAAGCAGAATGAATATGAAAACGCGTCCTGGTACTGAAGAGATTAAAGTTAGCAGTAGGAGGATTTCTCGGGGCATATTAATGGTGGTGACACTGCGGAAACAGAACATATATTCCATAAACGTATTCCTTCAACAGTACCTGGGTGTAATTTGAGAGTGGTCCATTTCTCCTCTCTTTCGCAGTGCTCGGGGTCACACGGGCGTGCTCCGGTGAAGGGTACGGAGAGAAGAGCAGCAAGACACACGGCGGTGATAAGGAAAGGTGGAAGCGTGTGGAAGTAAACGAGGTGTGCGTGTGTTGGTTTGCCAAGTGGAAACAAAAGTAGTTTTCTTTGCCTCATCAAGAAGGGATGATCAAAGACTGCGGTAAAGAAAGGTATCGCTGACATCATTCGCTGCGTGGGGAGCTTCATTCACCAGCGTGCTCTCTCTCTCTCTCTCTCTCTCTCTCTCTCTCTCTCTCTCTCTCTCTCTCTCTCTCTCTCTCTCTCTCTCTCTCTCTCTCTCTCTCTCTCTCTCTCTCTCTCTCTCTCTCTCTCTCTCTCTCTCTCTCTCTCTCTCTCTCTCTCTCTCTCTCTCTCTCTCTCTCTCTCTCTCTCTCTCTCTCTCTCTCTCTCTCTCTCTCTCTCTCTCTCTCTCTCTCTCTCTCTCTCTCTCTCTCTCTCTCTCTCTCTCTCTCTCTCTCTCTCTCTCTCTCTCTCTCTCTCTCTCTCTCTCTCTCTCTCTCTCTCGCCTTCATAGCGCCTCTCACCAGCTCTCATTTCCCTCAGACGAGATTCTCTGTTCATGGCCCATCATTCATGTTTTCCATTGGCTCGAGCACAGCTAAGAATAGAGGACGACCAGACCTGTGTTGCTTAGTCGTGCCGGCGGTCGTGTCTTCAGGCGGGCTAATACTGTTTCCCTGAGAGTTATGCCACGAGCACCTCAACGTAGGCTTTATTAACTCCAGGTGCTGCGCTGAGCCGCCCATCTGAGTCGCTGCGGCATGTTTGGGAGAAAGGCAGAGGTGGAGAGGCAAGAGACACGGTTGACACTTGTTCATTTATCTGTTGGTCTACTTTGCTCTGTTTTGTCTAATTAGACTACCGGAAATAAACTTTGCGCCAATTATGAGAGTTAGGAGCAGAAAAAATCCGTCTGTCGCTGAGTGTTTAGTCTTCATGGATGTTGATTATGAAAGTGAATGTCATCAATTAATTTACATAGTAATATTTATGCATAAAGCGACAGATGAAGGTTCAGACAGGCGGAGCAGAGCTGAGCCTGCCTTTGCTTGGCACAGATGGCTTACCTTGTGTGCTGGTCTGACGCAAGGGAGCAACAAAACAACTCCCTGTGCTGTAAATCTCCTCTTCTCTTGCATCTTTTTACTGTCTTTAGAACTTATACTCAGACTTGCTGCTTTGCCTCTGCTGACCTTGACAACATCCAGAGCTTAAAATCATCTTTTTCTTGCACTGAGGTGTGTATTCTCAACCTGTTTAGCGTTTCACCTCCATTATTTCAAAAGGCTTTGTTTAGATTTACACGAATTATTTTTAAGCTGTTTTTACGGCTCTAGAGGCAGAGTGACAAGATTTCTACATTATTAACTGGAGAAACACCCTTGGAAACCCCGCTAATCATAGTCGTGGTGAGAAAGCAAAACGTTTCTGAATACTGACCTAAGCCGCATCTTCAAGGCTGCTCCACCCGCACCTTCTGCATAATTCCGCTTTCTCGTTTAGCTTTTTTCCTGTCCTCCTTTCCTTTTGGGGTGAATGATTACACTTCTCGGGGAGTCTCTCTGCGGTAAGTGCAGGATTGTGTCCAATAAGACTTAGGAAAGTGGTAAAGGCGAGAGGAGGAGAATGGTGGAAGGTCGCTGGGCGGAGAGTCATGGAGGGTTAGGAGGAGGAGGAAGAAGAGGAGGAAGAGGAGGAAGAGGAAAGGGAGGAGGAAGAGGAGGGGAGGAGGAAGAGGAGGACCCAGGGTAAGGTGAGAGTCTGAAGTGGATGGATACGAGAACTAGTGGGAAAGAATGGAGGAGCACGAGAGGAGGAAAGAAATTGGGAAGAAAGAAGGGAACGAAAAAAGCGGAAAAAGGCTGGAATGAATAGCGGAACCGACAAAGAATCAAGATTATGATGATGGCAACGAAAAGTGTGAAGATATGGAAGAAGACACGAAAGAGAGGAGGGAAAAAGGAGGAATAAAGGAAAAGAGAAGGAATTGAGATAAAATGAGCAAAAAAATAAGTAAGGAGAGGAGGAAAAGATGAGAAAATAATACTGAATAAAGAAAGAAAGATGAAAACTTTAAAAAAAGAGTGCAACGTCACAAAAAAACTCGTTTAGGCACAGAACATAGAGGAGGAAAAGGAAAAAAGTAAATAATTAGATAGATAAATAACCCAAAATGTGCCTTAAATCTTTGAATACCACGACGCGTTTCCATATTCATTCTGGTTACTATTTGGTGATTTTATACAGCTTCAGAAACTTATGTGGGGAATTAGAATAGTGAAGACTGTAGCCATTAATCTTCCGCCCTTCATAGACCCTTACTAATGTTAATAAAATGGTCTAATGGTGCACAAATCTCAAGGTAAAAATGTGTTCCAGTACTGAAGGAGTTAAAATAGTGAAGACTGTGACCATTAATTTTCTGACCTCCATAGACCCTTCCTGGTGTCAATAAAATGGTCTAATCGTACACAAAACTGAAGGTAAAACTGTGTCTCAGTATTAAAAGGGTTAAATATAGTGAAGACTGTGGCCATTGAGTTTCTGATCTTCATAGACTCTTCTTAATGCCAATAAAATGGTCTAATCGTACACTAAACTCAAGGTAAAAATGTGTTCCAGTATTGAAGGAGTTAAAGGAGGCAATGGTGATGTCCCCGTTCAAGTGTCCACCATCACGTAATAGAGCTCAAATAGAGATGGTGCCTCTGCCCTCCCATCGTCTCTTTCCTTCATATTTTACCCAATTTTCACGGTTTTCAGGGCATTTCCAGGTGTTTCTCCACACTGAAATGAGCGAAGTGTCGGAGGCTAAACAAAACCTTAGAATGCATAGGTTTATAGAACATTTTTGGACTCTCTCTCTCTCTCTCTCTCTCTCTCTCTCTCTCTCTCTCTCTCTCTCTCTCTCTCTCTCTCTCTCTCTCTCTCTCTCTCTCTCTCTCTCTGTGTGTGTGTGTGTGTGTGTGTGTGTGTGTGTGTATCTATCTGTCTGTCTGTCTGT